>NW_027491726.1:600000-805084 GCF_021521415.1 Bidens hawaiensis | reverse complement strand
GGATAAGATGGAGCGGTTAGCTAGACTATATATAAAAGAGATCGTGTCAAGACATGGAGTCCCAGTCTCGATTATTCCGACCGCGACAGTCGATTTGCGTCTCATTTTTGGAAGTCGTTACAAAAAGCTTTGGGCACGCGATTAGATATGAGTACCGCCTACCATCCCCAGACTGACGGCCAAAGCGAGCGAACTATACAAACATTGGAAGATATGCTAAGAGCATGTGCAATTGATTTTGGTGGTAGCTGGGATGTTCACCTTCCTTTGGTGGAATTTTCATATAATAATAGCTACCACACGAGCATAAAGGCTGCACCGTTCGAAGCTTTGTATGGTCGTAAGTGTAGGTCGCCCTTGTGCTGGGCGGAAATAGGCGATAGACAAATGACGGGTCCCGAACTAATTCAAGAAACTACTGACAAGATATTTCAAATAAAAGAACGACTGAAAACGGCCCGCGATCGACAGAAAAGTTATGCGGATGTGAGACGCAAGCCTTTGGAATTCCAAGTGGGAGATAAAGTTCTTTTAAAGGTCTCGCCATGGAAAGGAGTTCCGAGGTTTGGAAAGTGGGGCAAGCTCAGCCCAAGATATACCGGACCATTTGAGATCCTGGAAAGGATAGGTCCCGTGGCCTATAAGTTGAAGCTACCTGAAGAACTTAACGGGGGTACATGACACATTCCATGTGTCGAACCTTAAAAAGTGTCTATCCGATGAATCTTTAGTCGTACCCCTAGACGAAGTACATATTGACGAACAATTACATTTTGTTGAAGAACCGATAGCCGTTACCGACTGGAAAGAACAAAAACTACGAAGAAGTCGATTAAGTTAGTGAAGGTACAGTGGAAATCTAAAAGAGGACCCGAGTTTACCTGGGAAAGAGAAGATCAAATTCGAAAGAAGTACCCACACCTTTTCCCGGACCCAACTATAACGGATAACTAACAACAAATTTCGGGACGAAATTCTTCCAACAGGGGGAGAATGTAACACCCGGTAATTTTCCATATTCTTTAATCTTTATAATTGATCAAAATTACGTGTCATTTATATAATTTATATGAGGTATAAACCATAGTATACTTGAAATGTGGACGAGAACAGTCATTAATGCCTATAGGATTGTATAAAGTGCCGATGAGAACGGCTATATGATGAAGATAGCCCAGTAATAGTTTAGAGGTGACAAATATATCAAGCTAAATATATATCTATGATCCAATATAAGGGGTAATGGTAAGACCATGCCCAGTAATGTCCTAATTCCCTAATTTGGACCAAAACGCCATAAACGTTTAAATAATAGAATATAGTCGCTGAACCGGCCAAATCAATGATACATTATACAGTGAGACGACCAAGATATGAAACTATAAAGGATTTAAAGGGTGTTTAAGGAAGGTTAAGGTTAATAGAACACCTAGTTAAGGTAAAAATGATCTTGAGTAGTAAAACCCACTTTTAAATAAACAAGATGATATAAATGTAAAGATGAATTTTGGTTATGTTAAACTTTAAAAAGGGTATAACTAACGTATTAAAAACCGTATCGAGTTGTCATAAAAGTAAAAATAATAATAGTAATAATAATAATAATAATAATAATAATAATAATAATAATAATAATAATAATAATAATAATAATAAATGAAAGTATAAATGAAAGTGAACCTTAAACATAAAGTGCAACCCTTGCACCAAAACATGGAAATAAATATAACGACAATGGTACGGGTAAAAATCCAAGGTACACGTATATTCCTATATACGCAAATGAAAATACCCATGTATAATGTTATAAAACAAAGGATGTGTATAAGAGTTATAAAAGTAAAAGATAACTATATGTTACGAAGACGAAAATACTATTAATACTTATCATATACATGAAGAAATGATATATACAATTAATACACATATATTCCTATATACGCAAATGAAAATACCCATGTAAAATGTTATAAAAACAAAGGATGTGTATAAGAGTTATAAAAGTAAAAGATAACTATATGTTACGAAGACGAAAATACTAATAATACTTATCATATACATGAAGAAATGATATATACAATTAATACACATATATTCCTATATATGTGCCACAAGTATAAATATAAAATACGGGTTTTTGTGATGGACATTGCGAGTAACTGGAAGGGTGGAGGTGCCGGTAGTCGGGACGTCCTGTCTAGGCTGGTAACTGAATATATCATAGATGGGCCCGTTACCTACCTGGGGACTAACGATGAGAGCTCCAAAACCTATTAGGCTAAAGCATGTCACGAACGTCATGATTACCGACGAATAATTTGTATCGAGCATTCCCTAATGCTCGGAGGATATATATATAAAGAGGATATAACGGAAATACATAACAAGTATAAGACGTTGTCTAACGTCCGTATCGCTAATGTATAAAAAGTATACATATATACCGTCACCTCATAAGTATGTATCGGGCTAAGTATTAATAGTTATATATTATGTACTGAAGTGCATACGTATACGATATAATACAGGAAACTCGCCAAGTATAACGGAACATTATTCCTCATTTAAGGTGAGTCTCACAGCCCCAATTTTCACTATGTTTTAAACTGTTTTCGGGGCGAGGGACACGTGTTTAAATATGTTTTATCATGGTGTATATCTTGATTTACAATGTGCGTGTACATGAGATATTTGGCGCGCTCATGGTACATAAAGTCCCCGGTATATATTGTAACCATAAACTATAGGCAACTATAGCTGAGGAACTCTACGGGTAGTACTACTGGTCTGACCAACCCACTCGTAAGTGGTCGCGCCACTTTATAAGACGGGTGCTTAGTTTTCCGAATTTTATTCCCTCGTGAACTCGTGGGATGTTATGTGGGGCTTTATGGTGTATATATATAGTCAAGGAATGGTTACGAACTCATGTATTCACGTTACACTGCAAGTCATGGATACTGCATTCATGACGTTATGAGAATTATATTATAAAGCATTTTATCGAGTCACAAAACTTGTGAACTCACTCAGTTTATACTGATTAAATTATTTTACGTGTCTTTCAGGTATTTAGCTACGTGGAGAGGTCATGGTGTCTCACTACGGTTTTATGTTTAACTATGGAAATTTCATGTATGAGGATTTTATATTTTGGAGTTTTCACGGTTATATCTCCCTTCGGCAGGACATAACTGTGAAATCTCAATATGTTATATGTAAACTTTTTTTTATGGATATTTTTGTAAAACTTATATTATGAATGAAATCCTCATGTATTTTATCATATAGTTGTTGCTTAACCGCGCTCTCGAAAAACCTTTCATGAGTCGCACACCGGTTGTTTCCGCCTATGGACCGGGTGTGACACGAACCAACAACCCCAACAGTCATTAAAACCCGTTTTAGTATCTATATTATAAAGGGATTTGCATTCTTGCATTTTTACCCACCTTATTACTTAACATAGGTTGAGTAAATATTAAAGCTAGATACTATAACCCGGTTTCGAGCAAACTTATATTTTTAAAGGACTATTGTTATAAATTTCTAATTATTTACATTTTAAACCTTAAACTATAATTGTTTACATTTCTCATCATTTATTTTATTTAAAGACTTACAAGACAAGTTTTTCTAATATAAGATTTTTTCGTTTAGGCTTTGCTCGTTAAACTCGCCGTTCCGGTTAAACTTCAAATCATCAATCTTTCAAGTTTGCTACTTGAATGTGAGTACTTTCATACCCGTTTTCCATCTTTCGCTTTGGGGTGATATTGCATACATATTCAAATTAAATGCTTTATACTTGAGTCTTAACCACAAACTTTATTGCATACTTTACTTAAATAAATGCTCGATTTGGTGTTATATGCTTACATGCTTATATGCTAGGGTTGATTCATAAATCCATGAACTATCTGGTATTCTATTATAGCACGGTGTCGTTCATGTATTCTTATTAACGATCTCATTCATAAATCCGTGAACTATCTGGTATTCTCTTATAGCACGGTGTCACTAATGTATTCTTGTTATTGATCTCATATTATCCAAATTATTGCTATTATTTATTTTGTCGTATACAAGTTGTGGAAATTTCATATTATATACATATTGTTCAAAACTATGAATTGCTCACCAACCGTTGTGTTGATAAACTTTATTTTATGCAATGTTACAGGTTTGCATTTTGGTTGATTCGAGATCGTGAATAAAACGTTGTCAAGACCTCTAGGATATTAGGAAAATGAACAATATTTGATTTGCTATATTTTGTTATGATCATCTTATGAAAAAGTATGTTATGTGACATTTTGATGTTGTGAAATTAAATGAGTTTGTTAAATATTGTCGCTTTAAATAGTGTCATGCGCTTATGGGCAATCCCTCGCATCCAGGCATGTTCCGCTGCCTTTTGTCGGGGTGTGACAGATTGGTATCAGAGCCATGACTATAAGATAGGTGGTTAGACGTAACGACCTAGTATGGTTATGCTTTAGGGTCTTATATGTGTGCTTACACGTGTTTACTCTATTTGATTGGTCATTTCGCATGTTTATTTATAAATTTGTTTAAAATTCACCAATATCATAATGTTCACATACACACACTTTCATATTAATTCCAGGTACCTTAATACGCAAAAGTTATATTTTTATTGTGTTTATGGATTACAAGTTTAGCTTGGATCCCGTTATTTCAAATCCCTTAAAGGTTGTATTTATATCGGGATTGTAGCCATCATAGGAAGCGAGACACTATGAAACAATCATTTGACAAAAAGATTCCAAGAATCGAAGGTGATTTACTTACCTGGGTGGGTTGAATTATAGTGCTCGTTTTTCCAGGCCAACGATTTTTGTTATATATGTCAATAATTTAAGTAGTTGAATGCAAGCGTTCCGGTCTCCATCCTAATTTTCGGTGTTAAAACAATAGAACCACGGTGGTTCGTGGACTAGTGTTTGACATGACGTTGTATCTCGATTTATTGTGTTATTATTCGTTATTTGAGTTGAAAACATGAAAAAGACGCGGCGGTACGTGCTCATGTTTAGACTCCAATATAGTGTTTTATAAATATTTTTAGTGTCGGAATAACAAATCATGGTGGTTCATGTATGACTTTCCGACTCTACAAACCTCAAAATCTCAAATTTTCAAGCCTTAACCTCTCAAAAATCATTTACGTTTTGTTTTTGGATTGTTATTTATATACAAAGTTTTACATTTTTATTTAACACTAACATCTTCTCCTCACTAACTCTAGGATTCACAATAAAAAATTGAAATCTTATTATTTATTTTATGCACCCACATATTCATTCCATTTACCTCAAACTTAATCCATTTCTTTATATTTTTTCTAGCATGCCTCCGATAAGCCGTCACCCGCGCAAGAACTCCAAGTGACGTATGGCTGCTTTCGTCGTCAAGCAAATGGCCATTGTGATTCCCGAACTTATAACCCAAATCCAAGCTACCCAACCTCCGCCACCCGTTGTTTCACCCGTTGAACCCAAAACCGTATCCTACCCGTACAAGCAATTTGTTAGTGCCAACCCAACCGAGTTCTTGGGTACAAGCTGTGCGACTAACTTGTTGCAATGGTTCGAGTCAATGGAGAATGTGTTTCGACACAGGGAGTGCTCCGATGCGAAAAAGACAAATACTTCGAGCATGTTTAGAAAAACGGCTCTTACATGGTGGGGTAGTGTTATTCATCTCCAAGGATCGGAAACGGCCATGGCTCTTCCATGGTCCTATCTCAAGGCACTTATGATGAAGAAGTTTCGTCCCAAACACGAGCTCCAAAAGCTCGAGGAGGAATTTTGGAACCTCAAGCAAGCTAGTGGTGATAATGTCGCCTATTCACTCCGTTTCCAAGAGTTGAGCATTGTCGTCCCTCACTTGGTTACTCCGGCTGAGCGTGAGCTTGATAAATACATTGGGGGTTTACCGATGCAAATCCGGGACTCAGTATTGAGTAGCAAACCCTTGAACCTTGAGGACTCCATCACTCTAGCCGGTGCGCTATCGGAAAACCATGTGAAGGAGGGTACCCTAACCCTCAAGAAGTCAAGTGAGAAAGCTAAGACCGAACCCGCACCTCAAGCCAAAGTTGAACCTGCACCTCAAGCCATTAACTACTCCAACTCTTCCCACCACAACAACAAAAAGAAACACAAAACCAACCACCTAAACTTTTCCGTTACTCAACCCCAACCCCAACAACAAACCCAAGCTACCCCACAAACCCGAAGACCCTACACCGGTAGTTCCCGCTATGCAACAATTGTCAACGTCACCACCCATCAAACTTGCCATGTTGCCAATGCACTATTTTTAACCGTTTTGGTCATCTCCACACTACATGCCGATCCGCACAACAAACCCAACCAACCAAGAACCACTCCTTAAAATTCCCAAAACCGATATGCACCATACCCAAAAAACCAACCCCAACCGCACCAAGCTTGCTTCAACTGTGGTGATCCTAACCATTTCCGCAACAATTGCCCTCGCCTAGCCTTCGCTAACCAAGCCCAAGCCATGACCGTACCATACTACTAAACCCAAGCCTACCAAGTCCAAACCTACCAACATCAACTTCCCCAACTCAATGCACCACTCATCCAACTCGTGCAAGCCATCAAACCCATGCAAGCCATACAAGCACCTCCTCCTCCCCCGCAAGTGCCTCAAGGAAATCATGGTAATCAAGGGCGAGCTTTCATGATGAATGCAAACCAAGCTCAAGTGTCAAACGATGTTGTGAACGGTATGTTTTTGGTGAACCATCATTTGGCTTCTATTTTATTTGATACTGGTGCCGATAGAAGTTTTATTACTTTGAAATTTGATTCGAAACTTGCTATGCCTCGAATCAAGCTTTCGTGACCGTTTTCTGTTGAAGACGCCAATGGCAATTCCATTACCATCAATTATGTCGTCCGCGATTGTTCTCTAATTCTTTCCAAGCATAAATTCTCCATCGATCTCATCCCGATGCAAATGGGAAGTTTCGATGTCATAGTAGGCATGGATTGGTTATCTTTGCACCGTGCCGAAGTTGTTTGTTTCGATAAATTCATTCACATTCCGCTCGTCAACGGTAAAATTCTTAATGTCTTCGGCAACACAACTCCTAGAAGATTTAATCTCATGCCTTGCTCTCATTCGCAAAAATACTTACGACAAAAAATATGTTCCGTCTCTAACTCTTGCGGTGGTAAAAGATAAAAAATAAAAGAAAATCCAAGATATTTCCATTGTTCGTGATTTCCTCGACGTTTTTCCCGATGATGTCACCGGTCTTCCACCCGTTCGTTCAATTGAATTTTGAATCGATCTTGTGCCCGGCGCGATACCCGTGGACAAGGCTCCTTATCGTTTAGCCCCGTCGGAAATGCAAGAATTATTGAACCAACTCGAAGAACTTTCCGATAAAGGCTTCATTCGTCCAAGCTCTTCCCCTTGGGGCGCTCCCGTTCTCTTCGTGAAAAAAGAAGGATGGTTCATTTCGTATGTGCATAGATTACCGAAAGCTTAACAAACTCACAATCAAAAATCGTTATCCTTTGCCACGAATCGACGACCTCTTCGACCAACTTCAAGGCGCAACTTGTTTCTAAAAAATCGATCTTCGATCGGGTTATCATCAATTGCGCGTTCGTGAAGAAGACATTCCAAAAACCGCTTTCCGTACTCGATATGGACATTTCGAATTTTTGGTCATGCCTTTCGGGTTAACCAATGCACCCGCGGTATTTATGGATCTCATGAACTGCGTTTGCAAACCGTTCCTTGATAAATTCGTTATTATCTTTATTGATGACATCCTCATCTTTTCCAAGACCAAAACCGAGCATGAACATCATTTGCGTTCCATTCTCGAACTCCTTAGAAACGAACGACTCTATGCCATATTCTCCAAATGTGAATTTTAGCTTGAGGAAGTCCAATTTTTGGGACATATTGTAAACGACAAAGGTATTCATGTTGATCCCGCTATAATTGAGGTCGTTAAGGATTGGAAAACTCCAACGACTCCCACGGAAATTCGATCCTTCCTCGGTTTGGCCGGATATTATCGGTGCTTCATTCGAAAATTTTCTAAAATCTCTTTGCCTCTTACATCCCTCACCAATAATGGAAAACCATTCGATTGGGTTCGAAACAAGAGGAAGCCTTTCATACTCTCAAGGACATGCTTTTCAATGCTCCCATTCTAACCCTTCCCGATGGAAACGACGATTTTGTTGTATTTTGCGATGCCTCCCATCAAGGCCTTGGTTGTGTTCTCATGCAACGAGGTCAAGTCATCGCTTACGCATCAAGGCAACTTAAGGTCAACGAGAAGAATTATACGACTCATGATCTCGAACTTGGTGCCATCGTTTTCGCTCTCAAAATCTGGAGACATTACCTTTATGGTACAAAATGTGTGGTTTTTACCGATCATAAAAGCCTTCAACATATTTTTGACCAAAAAGATCACAATATGAGACAACGACGATGGACCGAATTACTTAGTGATTACGATTGCAAAATTCGCTACCAGCCCGGTAAGGCGAATGTTGTCGCCGACGCCCTACGTCGAAAGGTTAATGTTAAATCCGTTCTACTTCTAAGCGTTGTTGTTCAAACTGATCTTCAAATTCGTATCTTCCAAGCTCAACGTACCGGCGTTGAAGAAGGTAACATGTACGACGAAATGTCATGTGGAGCCGAACTTCAACTCAAACCAAACCCGATGGCCTTTTGTACTTTCTTAATCGTTTGTGGGTTCCTGATCGCGATGACCTTCATACTTGTATACTCGACGAAGCTCACAATTCGCGGTATTCCGTTCATCCCGGTGCGGATAAAATGTATTTCGATCTTCGTGCTACCTTTTGGTGGCCGGGTATGAAAAAGGACGTAGCGTTGTTTGTGTCTAAATGTCTTACTTGCTCAAAAGTTAAAGCCGAACACCAAAGACCTTTTGGCCTACTCGAGCAACCACCGATTACCATTTGGAAATGGGAAGACATTGCTATGGACTTTATCATTAAACTACCCAATACCCAAAAAGGAAACGATAGTATTTGGGTGATCATCAATCGGTTAAATTGTGTGCCGACACGGTTTACCATTGACTATCATTTCTGATCGCAATGCTCGTTTTACCTCTCATTTTTGGCGTTCACTTCAAGAAACCTTGGGAACACGTCTCGATCTTAGAACCGCTTATCATCCTCAAACGGACGGTCAATCCGAACGTACGATTCAAACACTAGAGGATATGCTACGTGCATGTGTTCTTGATTTCGGTGGGAATTGGGATTCTCACATCCCTTTCATCGAGTTTTCGTAGAATAACAGTTATCATTCTAGCATCGAGATGGATCCTTTTGAAGCTCTTTACGGTCGTAAATGTCGTTCTCCGATTAGTTGGAACGAAATCGTTGAAGCTCAAATCACGGGACCCAAAATGGTCCAAGAAGCCACCGACGTGATCGATCAAATCCGTAAGAACCTCATAGCCGCTAGAAGTCGTAAAAAGAGTTACGCCGACAAACGACGAAAACCGGTCGAATTTAATGTTGACGATCTCGTCTTTCTAAAAGTATCTCCTTGGAAGGGGGTAGTTTGTTTCGGAAAAAAGGGTAAGCTAGCTCCTCGTTTCGTTGGTCCTTTCAAAATTCTTGAACGTGTTGGGAATGTTGCTTATCGACTCGAACTACCGCAAGAACTTGCTGGTGTTCATCCGACTTTTCATGTTTCAAATCTTAAAAAGTGCTTAGCCGAGGGTAATCTCCATATACCTCTCGACGAAGTACATGTCGATGAGTCGATGATTATGGTTGAACGACCCGTTAAGATCATGGATCGCAACGAGAAGAAAACCAGACGTAGTCGTATTCGGTTAGTCAAAGTTCGATGGGAATCACGACGTGGCACGGAATTCACATTGGAACGAGAAGACACAATGAAAGAGAAGTATCCACATTTGATTGAATCATCGTCATAGTCTTAATTTGGGGACGAAATTTCCGAAAGTAGGGGATACTGTGACATTCGTCAAATTCGGGTCTCGATTTGTATTCGTTTTATGTTCGTTTATCATGTAAACCAACCCGTTTTGTAAACCGAAACTTATGATATAATCAAAATTATGGATTTTATGTTACTATATTGTTTTACACTTGTTGGGTCTTGAAAACATCCTTTTCGGTTCTTAAAACGCGTTAAAATCATTTAAAACGAACTGCAGGGGCTAAAACTGCCAAATAACAAACTGGAAGGCTGGCCACCCACCCCCATCCCACTACGCGATAGGTGATGACCCTCCCCGTCGCGTGGCGCGACCCCCATCAGATCAGCAATCCGAATTTTGTTGTTTTGTGTCTTGTCTTGATCCATTTTGCACGCAATCTTTTGTTATTTACACCCATACTTGACCATGACCATTACCCTATATAAACACCACCAATCCCTTCATTTTTCCCCTGCTACAACTCCAAAATATCTCTCGAATTCAAAAATCTCAATGTTATTTTTCTTAGTTGTTCTTGAAGGTTTGGTTTCCAAAAGTCAAACTGAGTTAAATCTTTCATTTTAATTAGCTTATATAGTGTTATTAATAATTGAATATGGTGGTACAACACACATATATATATAATATACACCCCTTGTTACCTTTGGTAATCACTTCCCAGGTCTCGGTTGGTGGAGTGTCGGACCTCGTAAAGCAAGGCTACATGGAGGACTTTCGTAGTCCTTGATATATATATATATATACTTATATAACTTGTTTATACATAATAATCATGTTTAACTTCTGCTCGTTTTAGTTTGCATATCATATTTATGAAGTTCCATGGTTATGGGTTTGAAGAGACTAGCCTCGGTTTAACCGTAAATAGCTCCAGACCGTAAACCGAACTTGTTTACTAGTTTTATTAAATAATTGTTTAAACATGCTTTATGTTGGATTTAAATTTCTAAAATCATTTTTATAAGTTTTATGGTTATGGGTTTGTAGAATCTTACCTCGGTCTTAACCTGAACCAAGATCCAGACCGAAAACCGAACTTTCGTTTAAAGACTTTATTGTTAACTATTTGGTTGTAAAACTTAAGTATCATCATTTATGAATTATTATACAAGTTCTTTGATATTTGGGCATGTGGCAACCATCTATGAACTTATTGTGAGATGGAAACCAAACCAAACCGAACTAAACCGATTTTCACTCGCTTAAGACACACAAGTGTATTTTTAGCTATCAAGACTTGTATAAATCTTTAAAAATACTTTACAAACTGATTTTAATTATTTTCTTAAGTACTTTGAAATGTTGGATCCAACTTGATCTCATAACAAAGTTTGGACCGACAAAACCAAACACTCGCTTAACGGACGTTGTTAATTCTAAAACAATAGAACTACATACTTGGTTAAGTCTTACTTGATTTTATGAGTCATCTCTTAACATTTAATATTTTGGAAAGTTGACTTTGGGTTTGACCTTTTATCAAGACCCGAACCAACAACCCGAACACTCGTCAAAACCCGTTTTAGTATCTATATTATAAAGGGATTTGCATTCTTGCATTTTTACCCACCTTATTACTTAACATAGGTTGAGTAAATATTAAGGCTACATACTTTAACCCGGTTTCGAGCAAACTTATATTTTCAATGGACTATTGTTATGAATTCCTAATTATTTACATTTTAAACCTTAAACTTTAATTGTTTACATTTCTCATCATTTATTTTATTTAAAGACTTACAAGACAAAATTTTCTAATATAAGACTTTTTCATTTAGGCTTTGCTCGTTAAACCGGTCGTTCTGGTTAAACTCCAAATCATCAATCTTTCACGTTTGTTACTTGAACGTGAGTACTTTCATACCCCGTTTTCCATCTTTAACTTTGGGGGTGATATTGCATACTTAATAAAATTAAATGCTTTATACTTGAGTCTTAAACCACAAACTTTATTGTATACTTTACTTAAATAAATGATCGATTTGGTGTTTTATGCTTACATGCTTATATGCTAATGTGTTTACCGCTTTTGGAGGGTTGATTCATAAATCCGTGAACTATCTGGTATTCTCTTATAGCACGGTGTCGTAATGTATTCTTATTAACGATCTCATTCAAAAATCCGTGAACTATCTAGTATTCTCTTATAGCACGGTGTCACTAATGTATTCTTGTTAGTGATCTCATATTATCCAAATTATTGCTATTATTTATTGTGTCGTATACAAGTTGTGGAAATTTCATATTATATACATATTGTTCAAAACTATGAATTGCTCACCAACCTTTGTGTTGATAAACTTATTTTATGCAATGTTACATGATTGCATTTAGGTTGATTCGAGATCGTGAAGAAAACGTTGTCAAGACCTCTAGGATATTAGGAATGAACAATATTTGATTTGCTATATTTTGTTATGATTATCTTATGAACAAGTATGTTATGTAACATTTTGATGTTGTGAAATTAAATGAGTTTGTTAAACATTTTCGCTTTAAATAGTGTCATGCACTTATGGGCAATCCGTCGCATCCCGGCATGTTCCGCCGCCTTTGGTCGGGGTGTGACAGATTGGTATCAGAGCCATGACTATAAGATAGGTGGTTAGACGTAACGACCTAGTATGGTTATGCTTTAGGGTCCTATACGTGTGCTTAGACGTGTTTACTCTATTTGATTGTTCATTTCACATGTTTATTTATAAATTTGTTTAAAATTCACCAATATCATAATGTTCACATACACACACTTTCATATTAATTCCAGATACCTTAATACGCAAAAGTTATATTTTTATTGTGTTTATGGATTACAAGTTTAGCTTGGATCCCGTTATTTCGAATCCCTTAAAGGTTGCATTTATATCGGGATTGTAGCCATCATAGGAAGCGAGACACTATGAAACATCCATTTGACAAAAAGATTCCAAGAATCGAAGGTGATTTACTTACCTGGGTTGGTTGAATTATAGTGCCGTTTTTCCAGACCAACGAATTGTGTTATGTATGTCAATACTTTAAGTAGTCGAATGCGATCGTTCCAGTCGCCATCCTAATTTTTGGTGTTAAAACAATAGAACCACGGTGGTTCGTGGACTAGTGTTTTGACATGACGTTGTATCTCGATTTATTGTTTTATTATTCGTTATTTGAAAACGAGATTGAGCTCAAGTTCTGAATAATCAGATGTGAGTGAACTTAGCTTCACCCGTTCACGTCGTCCTTATTAGGGGTAGTATTAAATGTGTTGATAGTTTAAAGGTGTTGAAATAATGTATGTCTCTCTTAAATAACGAGGACTAAAGTCCAATTATACTCGGATGATATAGACTTTATGTTTAACAACGTTCGTTATATTGACATTATGGGTATGTTTGTCAAAACTAGCTGCTAGCTGTAGCTGTAAGCAGGTGGCTGGTGGCTTGAAGCTGGTAGCTGATAACTGTAGTTTTTTTGATATATTTAGATGTTTAACAGAGTAGCTAGAGCTTTTAATAAAATTTATAAAATGGACATATTAACAATAATAGTAAATTTATTTATTTTAAAAGGTTATTTAAGTAAATTAAAATACTAAAAGTTTATAGCTCTTTTTAAACATTAATAGTAGAAACTTTAAGTTTTAAGTTTTTTCTCCTAACATAAAAGCTTGAAGCTAATTGAACCAAATAAGACTTTTAATTGATTATGAGCCTTTTTTTAAAAGCTTGATGCTATAGCTATTAAAAGCTTCCTGCCAAACATACCCTGTATATACATATTGTTTTTTTTCATTTATATGTTACTTTTTTTAGAATCCTCGTGTAAATATATATAAATGTTTTGAAACCCGGGCCGGCCCGACCGGTCGGACCGGTCTGACCGGGACCCGGTGCTAATACCGGTCCGGGTCGTAGCATATAACCCGTTTTCTAATGGACCGACCGGGTTTCACTGGCGCCGGTTGGACCGGATCCGGTGAGCCGGCGGGTGGACCGGTAGGTTTGTTTTTTTTTCCTGTTTTTTAATTAGTCAGATCTTCATATCATATACCAAACACACAAACCATTCTTTGCCGCTCACTTCGCCACTTCCAAGCAATTTTCCGACGATTCGTACAATATAATATGAAAAAGTAATGCTTGATGAAGATGATCCTTTGATGAAGATTTAAAAAAGATGTGTGATGAAGATGATGTATGATGAATGTTTGATGTAGATCTGGTAAAGACTTAACAGAGATATGTGTTTGATGTATTGATGTTAATTAATTAAATAAATATTGAAGCTTGGATACAGAGGAGCGGCGGCTGGCATAAAAAAGATCAACACAATATCAAACCCTATATAACTTATTTTCTTTTAAGTTACATTTTTCACCTTGGAATTATGATTTTATTAAAATTAGTCCTAAACTTGTACTAATGTCTTGTTATTTTATTTTTTTGTCTTTTAAGTTTTGTTTTTGATACAAAAACTTGATTAAACATATCTACTTTTAAAAGATTTTTACATATTAATGGTTTGAGACTAAGAATGTGATGTATGTTTTGGATTTTTAGATTATGAAGTTTCATGAAATTTGATTATTTTATATATAATTTATATGTATATATATATATATATTGTATTAATGACATTATCCGCGTCAACACCGGTCTGCCCTCCAGGGTCGGTCCGACCATTGACCCGGTGAGGCGTCTGGGTCGACACCCGGGCCGGGTCTAAAAACATTGATATATATAAAAAGCACAAGAACGAATCAACAACTAATTGTTTGTGGATCTAACAAGGGTTTTCAACACAACTTATTGTCCATGTGTATTATATATTGATGTAAGCATTAAATAAATATTATAAAAAAAATTGCAAAATTGTTTATTATTAAATTTATAAACTTTACAACATGATAGCTATGTATTTTTTTTTGAAGAATGAACTTTATAAACAAACCGGCCAAAAAGACCAACAAGACGCCAATCTCCACAAGCCAGAGAAAGGCCACACCAAAGGAAACTTACATCAAGCTAAAATTGCACAATTTAGACCATTCAATGGTCTTACAATTGGATCTATATTTGTACTATAAAAAGCCTAGAGATTTTATATCCCCTGTAATATCTTTAACTTTGACCACCTTGCCTTCAAAAATTCGGTCATTCCTTGCTTTCAAAATACTCCAACATGCTATGATCACAATTCCTTGAAAAACCACTTTTTTGTCAACTCCCAAACCCGAGCTAGAATAAAGATCCAACAAATCTTTGATCGAGAAGGCGAAAATCAGAGGGACCTTGCTCCACGAGCTCACGAAGTCCCAAACTTTCGAAGCCACCGAGCAGCCCACTAACACGTGCTCGACCGTTTAAATTTCCGAGTCACAGAGACCACAAAGCCAAAAAGGAACCTGGATGTTCCTTCTACTCAGAGCCACTTGGGTGGGAAGTTTATCCAACTCCGCCCTCCATATGTTAGAGCATTCTCATCCCATCCTCCATAATTATGTGAGGGGAATTGGTAAATAATAGGGTGAAGTTTTGAATGATTGTGAGTGTAAATTATAGGGTGGAGAGAGAAATTTAGTGATTTTTTGTAAATTTGGGGGAACATTGTTTGCCCATATTTATTTTTTAATATTTGTTGGATTGATTGTGAGTAGAGGAGTGAGAAACTGTAATGATAAAAGTATTATTTAATTAAACAGGAAAGAGAAATATAGTGTTTTATAGTGTAATTATAGAGATATAGAGTTACAGAAAACGACAGGTGGACATTTGACCTTTTTTTTTGTATTTAATTTGTTTTTCTGTTGTATTGAATAATTAATTTCCATAAATTTATAATTCTAAAAATGAATTTCCAATTCTATTTCTAAAACTTAGTTTTTATATATGAGAAAGTTGCAAAAAAGCCTAGTTGTCCAATAAAACTTAGAATATATGCTTAAAATTATTTAAATGGTTCTATCCAATAAAATTTTGTTGTGTTAAATAATGTTGTCATGTGTTGATTAACGTGTGAAATTTAGACCTGTGCCCCAAGTTGCAAGTTTCGGTCAGTTTTTTGTGACGTATGATGAAAACCAATATCATAAAGCTATCTAATAAAAACTTGTCGCACTATCACATTCGATGCAATATCATTCATGTTTTGCATTATAAAGCACAATCCAATAATGGCGGACGGGGCGGTGCGTGGTGGCCTCCCCGTCACGCGTGATGAGGTAGCCCACACCGCCGCCGCTCCCATGGTCATGCGAAAATAGGAAGTTTGCGTGATGGCCATCACGCTTGGTGGGGTGTTTTCCAAGAAGAAATAGCCGTTGAGGGGGGGGGGGGGGTCAAATGTAGCCGTTGGAATTGGAAAAATAAAAAAAAACATTAAAACCAAACACAATAAAATCATTATAAATATATCTTCAAAACATACACAAATCCAACTCAAATCCAATTCAAAATATTCTATTACACACACCATTTTTAACATATCAAATGGAGGGTTCTAAGAAACGTGGGTCGGGTTCAAAGAAAACCCAAACCCGACCAAAGGTTCGACAAAATCTAGGCGAACCGACGAGATTTCGCTTACAAGACGAACCCGACACAAACCAACCTTCCGAACAACAACCTTATTATCCCCAACTTTTTCAACCGTCCCAAAACCAACAACAACCTTCCCAACAACAACGTTATTATCAACCCTCCCAAAACCAATCGTATGAAAACCGATCTTTTAATCCCCCTTTTTCTACCTAAAATTACCCAAATAATGCTTTTCAAACTTTTGGATCTCAACCGTCTCAAATGTTTGGCTCTCAACCGTCTCAATTGTTTGGCTCTCAACCGTCTCAAATGTCCGTCGATCCCCTAGACAATAACGATGTTATACATTAATTTGCAAGTGCTTTTCGTCACGATGTGCAAACTTTGGATGAAGATGAATCCGAGGATGAGGAGCCGCATCAAAGAGGTGCTCGGCGTTGGTTGCCCGATGAGGAGGTCGCTTTAACCAAGGCTTATTTACATTGCTCCGAATCAAAAAAACGCTCAAACCAACAAAAAAAAGACGCGTTATGGAAACGTATTAAAGAACATTTCTCGCAACTTCCCGGCGCAACCGAACGAAACAAGGATCAAATGATTGGCAAGTGGGGAGATTTGAATCGAAAAATGTCAAAATTTAACGCTTGTTACGTCAAAGAGGTAACTATTTTAGTTTATTTATTTTATAATCTAGTATTTTATTTTTACAATTTGTTATAAATATATTTTTTCTAAATGTTTTGTAGACCCGAACTCCACAAAGCGGAGCGAGCGAGGCGACTATGATAACGAACGCTTTGCGCGAATATGTCTCAGTTTACAAATGCAAGGATTTTCCCCACTTGGATGCGTGGCAGATTGCGAGACGTCACGCGAAGTGGGTACTGATTCCGTTGGTCGATTTGAACGGACCAACGGCTCCAAGGAAGAAAGGATCTTATTCAAAAAGATCAAAAACTTTCGAGTCCGGGGACTATACGACGTCTACCGGCGACTTGTCATGCAACATGCCGAACATGAAATTGAACGAAGAACCCGAAGACAATCCCGACGAAGACATACCCACACCCACACGGCTGAATCGCAATAAAAGTGGGTAACCGTCAAGACTTGGAAAGGAAGCGGTGGCCGAAAACTTCGCCGAATACAAGTCGACTAAGATGAAGGAAATGGCTGAGACGAAGGAGCGAAAGAAAGAGGCTCATCTTTTAAAAATGAAGCGTGAGGAGACGTATATCAACCATTTGAATGAAAAACAAAAAAACGCCGATCTAACTTTCCTCCTACAACCGCACGACCATCTTGATGAACCCGTTAAATCGCTCCTACTTCAACGAAAACGCGAGATATGCGACAAGTGGGGTTGGGAAGGGCCGTAGGTTTTTTTTTGTCGGTTTTTTAATTTAGTCGTCTTTGTTTAATGTAATCTTGTTTTATTTTTTAGTTAATGTAAAATATTGTTTTCTTTTTATTTAATTTAGTATTTATTAAAAAAAATCATCACACACCATCACACCACACCACCACTACTAGTAAAAAACATCATCTGTGATGAATTTGGGGTTGGTGATGTGACACCATTTAATTGGGTGGGGTGTGTGATGAGTGATCACACCACATCCACCACCCCTCCCCCTAAGAGTTGAACGATGTCACGCTACCAATGGTACTTTTGATTAAAATAAAAATTATAAAAAGTTAAATTGAATAATTTTAAAATAAAAGGCTAATGGCTGTTTTCTAAATATTTCTTGATTATCAAAGTTATTATTGTGATTTTTCATTTAATTTAGACTAACCTAAACTTATATTTAAGGTAAATTGGAATTTAACAAATTAAATTATTATTACTTAGCAACCGATAATTATTCATCGAAACAGTATAGTCATTTATACTCTTTAATTTCACATTTGTTGACAAAAGCGCAATCTAACTATAGCGGAAACTACTTTCGCATGCCTCTAGTTTTCATATTGTCATTTATGATATTTCAAAACAATATTAATCAATTTAATGAGATAAACCATTATATAGTTTATTAGAGACACAAAATAACTTATGCTTAAATTGAGCTTGCCGTTGATAATGATCGATACTGAAGATATCATAGTTTTGTACTATTAAGTTTTAGTGGGCCTAATTTTAACATATAAACATGGTATTATTTAAATAAATATTGATGGCTTAATAATTATATAAGAAAAAAAAAGGTTTGATGTCATTAGCTACTCGAGCTCCACCTATCACCATTGGTGCAAGTTGGAACCTATTTTTAACCTTAGACCACATTTGAGCAGTAATTACAAGATTGCCATGCCATATGTGTAAAAAGTGAAAAAGTGCTTGACGTACAATTCTTTCTGCATGTAGTACAATGTACAGTTATATAAAGTACATTAGGTAGACACAGATAGAAAAATACTTCACTAGCTATCAAAAGTACAAAACTGAAACATCTAATTACGTCTGTATGTTATATAAAATACATAAGTACCATAAGTTTTGTTAGGCTGAGGGGTGTGGGGCTTTAATGGGGGCTCCAACCAATAATATTATGACGTGTGACAGAGAAAGAAACTGGATAAGGGGGTGTTGGAGCCCCCGTTGGAGCCCCTGGCCCTGGTATGGGGGCTTTAATTGGGGCTTTAATTGGGGCTTTATATAGGAAAAAAATTTTTTTTTTTTGGGTTTGGTCGGCTAACAACGGTCAAAAAACCATCAAATCCCATGCTTTTCTCTCTCTTCTCCCGCTAACCAGCTTGCGCCTGCATGTTTTTCCGCACTAGCGCCCCGGTTAGCGCCCCGGTTAGCTCCTGGGGGTGCGAGCGGAGGGGTTCTAGCGCCCCCGTTGAAGCCCCACACCCCTCAGCCTTATAAAAATGACGTAACAGTGAACAGTCGAATTGCTTATCAATACTTCATATCAACTTGTTCAAAGTAATCTAAATTAAACGAGTTTGAGATGAGCTCAAGCTTGTGTTGAAAGCTAAAACTTATTCAATAAACCAAAAGAGTATCACACAACTAGTTATATATTTAAATAAAACATTAATTAAATACAAGATTCTTTATATGATATGATATATCTATCAATCAACATGTATTATGGTAATTAATTAATAAAAGAATAGCAAACTACTCTAGTATAGGTCGAATTTATGACGATATTCACAGGCTAAACTCGATTTTTAGACATGTGGTTCAACTTTGCTCCTTTACACCAGTATAAAAAAAAAGAAATGCGTGATTTTATATACTTTTATAAATATGCTATATAGTTTTAGTTGCAATATGCTTCTAAACTTGAAAATCACTTTTAAGTCCTTTTCCAATCATGACAAGGATAAAGATGATTGAGTCGTGTACCTATTTCTAATATACAATGTTTGAATCGTACACACTTTATCAAAACTTATGTAACAACTGTTAATTTTATAGATTCCAACAATATCAACATAAATGACAAATAGGGAGTAAAGGAGTCGAGTCCAAACTCCATCTTGGCTCATTTTGAAGTTCATCTATAAAGACCGAGTTTCATATATAGTCAATTATATGAAGTCCGTATTCAGACTTGAGTACTTGACTATCCAACAACCTTCAGTTTAGATTTAACCGTAACATGATTGTTCACAATATAATCTTAGCAGCTAATGAGCGGTTTCGATCGTTTACAGGTAATAAACCACCATGTTTCTTAACATTGTGCAAAACTGCAATTAAGTAAAATTCACCGGACAAATCTTAAAAGCACATAAACTTAAGGCACCTAACATTTAAAAGAAGACAAAAGGGACCTTAAATAATTCCATCCACTTAGCCCACATAACTTCCATGCTCCATCCCACACACAATCCCAAGCTCCTCTCTTCTAAAACTCTATAAATCATCATCACTTCACACACATTCTTCCTTCCCACACTCCCTTGATCCTTAACCTTAACACCATACGCTCACGTTAGCACTCACCAAGGTCTCCTTTGTTAACACACACACAATGAAGTCTGGTTCGCTATCTTACGCCGGGTTTGATGAGCCCCATTTTCTTGAGGCCTGTACTCTTTGCTCTAAGCCACTTGGTCACAACAGTGACATATTCATGTACAGGTATAAAATTTATAATTATCAAAAAATAAATAATTTTTTTATCGATATGTGTATCATTGACTTGTACATTAAATTATATCAGTTTTACTTTGATAAAAATTTCATTAATATTAGTATGGAGATGAAAGTTTCTCTAAAGATCATTGATTAATGGAAAAGATCCAGATGCATAAACATGGTTGTACTTTATGCATAAAGAGTTGTACTTGGTGCATAAATAGTTGTACTTTATGCATAAAGATTTGTACAAGAAAATAGTCAACCAAATGAGTAAAAACCAACCAGATCCAGCCATGCAAATCTGTACTTTATGTGAAATAAACCATACGCTTGAAGGGTTGCACTTTCTGCATAAAGATATGCACTTTATGCTTAAAGATCCGTACTAATGTGCCATGTGCATGAAAAACTGTATAGGGTGAATATTTTGTGAAAATGGTTATTCATACGTCCTTTTAACAGACACCCTAACCCTATGTATATATACACCATAACACACACCCTAACCCTATGTATATATACACCATATTTTGTGCATGATGACTAGATTCATTGAACTTGGACAAAAATAACTTACAGAAGTTTCAAGTTTAACCCAATTGGTTATTTCCATATTTATACAATTAATTAATTGGTTATTTTCATATTTCTATAAGGGTTTTACTTTATGCATAAAAAGTAGTCGGGTTCATGGGTATCTTGAGTAGTTACTTTCAAAGCACCTTTTACTTGATAAATGATGACTTAACCAATATAAAAGTGTAGCCTTAGATGCATCAAGAATTGTACTTATGCATCAAGAACTATTTCAAGATTGCTGAAGGGTAATTTTGTAATTTTTCAGAGGGAATACACCATTTTGTAGCCAAGAATGCAGGCAAGAACAAATTGAAAATGATGAAGCAAGAGAGAGGAGATGGAAGGTTTCATCAAAGAAGTAAACAGAGGCTTCCAAAAAGTCAACACGTGTGCAAACCGGAACTCTTGTTGCTTCAAATTAGCCACTTTTATGAAATATTATGTGAAATCATATAATATCCCTTTCTGATAATGGTATATGAGGGGAGGGGTGTATGAGTAAATTGTTAAAGCTTGGGGTTTTAACTTGTAATTTGTATAGAAGGTAGTGTTTGGTGGGGTGTCAATATGCTTGATGGTGATGATAAAGGGGAAAAGACATGGATATCCCTTGAGATAAATTTTGGTCTTTTGTTTTTATATTTTATGGTGATGTTTTGTTTTGCTTTTTGGTTGTGTAACCGTCATGTCTTTGGGTTTTTATATTCAATAACCCAAACTTGACCATGTTTGGGTTATAAGGTGGATTTTGAATAATTCTTTTTTAATTTGGTGTTTATTTGTAGGGTATATTCGGAATACAAAATAATTTTAAACCAAAAAGATGTGAATAAATCTTATACACACTTATTGCTGTTGGTTTCAGTATGTTACATAAGATGTAATAATCATACCTTTTAGCTAGAGAATTGCGAATAATATAATTGTATGTAGCGTTTAGCAAATATATCAACATTTTTAAGGTATTATGCAGTTACATAACCACCGTGATGAAGCTTGGACGAAAGTGTCGGGGGGGGGGGGGGGGGGGTGTTTAAAGTTTTCGGACGAATACAGATAAATATACACTATGAATAAGAATATGTAAGTAGCTTAGATCCAATTTCATGATCTCATCTAGGATTGAAAAACCAAGCTTGTCTTTCGTGAACACCAAAAAGAAGGCAAACCTATAAGATTTGTCTCCTAAGCACAATTAGATTATGCTGAACAACGAGAATTGTTATGCCAAATTAATCAAACAAGTGTTAAATTCAAGTTGCCAGATAAAACAGAAAAAGGAGCCTCAATAGACAATAATACACATGGGCGTTCGGCTAGCGATATTTTTTTAAAGAAATTGAAATTTGAATTGCCTTTTTTTACCAAACGAGATTACTTTCAATGTAGATGACATGGATAGCTTCTGAGAGATGATAGTGGCTGTGGGAAGTATGAGTCGCATCCAAAGCCTACTTACAATGAGGTAGAGATTGTGGAGTAGTGGATTGAAGGCCATAAAACGGAGTGGTCAAAGATTTGGTCAATAGTGCAAGGAAACCATGTTTATGGAGTCGGTTGATGCATCTTCTTACTTGAATACATGTGAAAAGGTGTTTGAGCTTCTTGAAAATTTTGTGGAGTGAATTGGAGAAGAAAATATTGTGAAATTATAACAAATAGTGAAAGCAATTTTTAAGTTAGCGGGTTAGTTTCATTTCTCATGTTTTCTATATTTATATCGGATGTAATACATTCCCTAGTAATGATCATTCATATTTTATCCAATTCTTATAGGAAATATGTTAATGGGGAAGAGGAATACGTTGCACAAGATGTCTACCATAGTTTTTCCTCTTCTCTATTAACAATTATATTAAAATTTGGACGGAAGAATTAAAAGAACATCCCTCAAACTAATATTAGGTCCAATATCTTATTATTCAACTCACTTTAGAAAACAACCATTCTACATTTCTTATGAATTAAATACTTGTTTGTAAACCAGGTTTTTATTATGGACTTGTCATGAATGATAAATCGAGGCTATCTCAAACCGAATGTGTTTATTACTCAATCAACAAGAAAACAGATAACACAACTCGTATATGAAAGATTACAAACTCAATCAACAATAAATTCAAAACTAATCGATGTACATCAATGTGATGAACATTAAACAACACAAGAACGACTTCGTCTAAACATGGTTTATCAAGAATGAGAAAATCAAAACGTAAAGAAGATGAAGAATGACAGGTGAGCTGAACCAGTAGATGCAAATTATTCTCCAATTAATAACCGATGCGTTTAATACTCCTTTTATGTTATCATTAACAAATGTGTGGACCTTGAGCCTTGACATTCATAAGGTTCAACCAGCCCATAAGACTTGAGCCCATCCATCCATAAACAAGCCATCTAACAACATCAACTTCAAGCCCAACAAATCTCCGATAACATGCCCAAAATATATGCGAAAAACATAAGAGATCAATAAACAATCACCAGGCATATTTGGATATAAAATTGGTAAAGACATGTTATTTTAAACACCCCTCAATTTGATATCCTAACATATTCAAAGAATTACACAAGACACTATGTTGATTAATCAATAATTCTTTTATAAACAAACATAAAGTAACACACTATAATATCAACTTTCCAAAAAAACTTTGAATCCACAACTCAACAAATTGATAATATAACTTTTTAATAACTCTAGAAAGAATTAAGAATTACAAGATCATTGGATTAAATTTATAAACATGATATGTAATGAAATAAAGAATTACAAGATAAAACTATCATAGAACAAAGAACGAAGCCTCAAAAGCTTCTACCACAATAAGATAAATATGGTAAAAATAAACCATTTGAAGAGCAAACCACACCAGTTGATCTCTTAATCAAAATCCCTTTTTTCTTTATTTATTCTTCTTTTTCCCCCCTTTTGTTTACAAAAAATCGCTAAAGCAAACAATGAACTACTTGAATAAGAACCTTCTGTATTCAATGTTTTTATAACACATTGTAAAACAAAACAAAAAAAACTTTCAAAATTTTCACAGTAGACTTTAAATCTACATGAAATATAAAATCATATGTCGAACAACACACACAACAAAACATATCTAACCACAAATATTCATCACAGATGAACAACATTTGATCAAGACTAAAAGAAAACAATATTTGATAAACCATAAGATAACTATCAAATAAAGACACAAATCAGTTAGTAAGTGATAGATGAATTATTTGTCAATCCTTGCTGCCGTCATTCTCATTCAAATGAATATATAATTGTTGCAAGGATATCTCTATAATTCGAGATAAGATTGTGTACAATCTAACTAATAATATTATATAATATATGCCAAAGATATCTCTATATCTATTACACCCCCCCCACACTCGAAGCTGGAGGTAACCGAATGCTAAGACTGGATCGGAAATCTTCAAATAAAGCACGGGGTAGACCTTTAGTGAAGATGTCCGCAATCTGATATGAAGACGACACATGATGAATACGAACTTGACCCCGCTGCACCTGTTCACGGACGAAATGGATGTCGAGCTCAATGTGTTTTGTACGCTGGTGATTAACAGGATTCCCGGAGAGATATATGGCACTCACGTTATCACAATACACAAGTGTAGCACGAGTTAATGGATGATGAAGTTCTAGAAGCAAGTTGCGAAGCCAACAAATTTCAGCAACCACATTTGCAACCCTTCGATATTCAGCTCCAGCGCTAGATCGGAATATAGTCGGTTGTCGTTTGGAAGACCAGGAAATAAGATTAGGCCCATAGTAAACACAATACCCAGACGTAGATCGACGGGTGTCAGGACAACCCGCCCTATCGGCATTTGTATAAGCAAGCAATGATGGAGCATCGGACTTGCCGAGAGTGAGACCAAACATAACCGTACCTTGAATGTAGCGCAAGATGCGTTTCAAAGCATCCCAATGTGTGGATCGAGGAGCATGCATGTGCATGAAAACCTGTTGAACTGCATCGCTAATGTCGGGTCGAGTGAATGTGAGGTATTGTAAAGCGTCATCTATGCTACGATAGAGAGTCGGGTCCTCAAATGAGGTACCTGAATCAGCACCAAGTTTACCATTTGTATCAACTGGAGTTGACGCGAGTTTGCATGTTTGCATTCCAGCGTGTTTAATGATGTCAAGGTCATAGGAAGTTTGTGATAAAAACATAGTATCCCCGGTTCGAGTGACAGAAATTCCAAGAAAATAACTTAGCTGCCCGAGATCTTTCATTGCGAATTCATCAGCCAAACTCGACAGTAGGTGTTGGCGAAGCGCCTCAGAAGATGACGTAAGAAGAATATCATCTACATATATTAATAAATACGCGGTGTGATGCCCGTAATGTAGAATAAACAAAGAATTATCACATTGACTTTTCTGAAAACCCAAGTGTATAACATAGTCCGTGAACCGTTGATACAATTCACGCGGTGCCAGTTTAAGTCCATCTAAAGATTTTTTAATTCGACACACATAATCCGGATGAGTCTTGCTACGAAACCCCATAGGCCAATACATGTAGACAGTTTCATTTAGTTTGCCATGCAAAAACGCATTGGTGATATCAAGTTGATGTACCGGCCAAGATCAGGATATGGCAATAGATAAGACGGTTCTAACCGTAGCCGGTTTCACCACGGGGCTGAATGTCCCCCCACAATCAATACCAACCTGTTGAGATCGCCCATCACAAACTAAACGTGCTTTATACCGCTCTAAGGTGCCATTAGTGTGAAATTTATGCTTAAACAACCATATACTCCGGATTACATTCATTTGTGGGTGACGAGGAACTAACTCCCAAGTCTCATTTTTAATAAGTGCATTATACTTGTCATTCATGGCATTATGCAATTCCGGGGTGGACAAGGCGTGGGATGGGTTTTTGGAAATATGATCAATTGTGGTGCTAGATAGGTTAAGGAATTTCTTTGGTTTAGTGATACCGTCCATGCCATGTGTGCGCATGGTACGAGTGGGAGGAGGTGGTGGCGGGTTACTGTTGAATTTATGAGAGAGGAGTGTTGGGAAGCTACACTAGGCAAGGGAGTTGTTGGATGGGGTGGTGAGTGTGGAAGTGGGGTATGAGACATTGCAAATGTGAGTTGGTGAGAAGTTGGGTGGGCAGTAGATGTAGGTTGGGCCGAGATGGGTTGGTTGAGAGTGGAATGGGGTGTGGAATTTGTGGGAATGAGAGGTGTATTTGGTGTCGGATGTGTGGAGTTAGGTGTAGGAATTGTTGTAGTATATATAGGGGAGTTGTGTTGACTTTGTGTAGATGGGGCAGGGGTGGAAGATTTTGTATTGGTGAATTGAGTCCAAAGATGAGGGTGAGGTGGGGTGTTAAGGAAGTCATAGGATTCTGTGAGGGAGAGTTGAGGTTGGGCTGGATTAGTGGCAAAAGTGTAAAGCCCCGTTACCAGTGCCTCACATTTGGACGTTGGATTTACTCATTAACATAGTTCTAATAATCAGAGTAAATAAAACATTTTCGGAATATAAAAACTTTTCATAAAACATTACATAACTTGTCTTAAACAAACATCTTTGTCTTTCAAAAACTAAGTAATTAAACATAAACTTGATAAACGTCTTGAGTCTTCCGATGCCAGCCTCTTATTCAATGCCATGTGTTCCTCTCAAGCGAGCTGCCTCATCCTACTCACCTGCGTGCATACTAAAAGTCAGCTACGCTGAGTGAGTTCTAGTTAATCACATCACATACAATACATACATACTTTTAGTCATACTTTCATACTTTTAGCTTATTCTTACTTACCTTCATTTCTTACGTTATAAAGAGCATTACGCCCTACTTTCCCCGAGTATTATTAGGGCTCGGTCCCTCTTTTCTCGAGTACTTTTAGGGCTCGGTCCCTCCTTCCTCGAGTATTATTAGGGCTCGGTCCCTCCTTCCTCGAGTATTATTAGGGCTCGGTCCCTCTTTCCTCGAATATTAGTAGGGTTCGATTCCCTCTTCGTTACCATACAACCATACATCATTTCACATTCATTCATATATCATACATATCATATCATCATTAAACAAAGCATTAGAACTTGACAGTATGTGCAATATCCGAAGATCGTACACGTATTGACAAGCAATCATTCATACCCTTCACGTAATCACATAGGACATACACTTATCACTTAGGATAAACGTATTAACAAACACATCGAGTATGCACACAACCCCAAAAACATAACAAGGAATGGGGCTAGAAACTCACCTGGATTCGGTTACACTCTCTATTAATCGTTAGCCCTTTCTTTAATTGAGCCCGGCTAACTGTTAAATATATATTTGTTAATTAACCGTATAATGGATTAAGTTCGTCTTTTAGTTAACTAACTTATTTTCTAAGTTGGGATCGTTTGTTAATCTTAAGATAATGAGCTAGTTTGTTTTAAAGTAAATATGGGCTTAGCATCATGTGGACTTGGTTAATTCAGGCCCAACTGTCCATTATCTGGGCCCAACTATTCATTATGGTATTTGGGCCCAACTGGACTCAGGCCCAGGGCCCAACAGAGAACCGCGTGGCCGAGAACCCAAGGCAGAGAACCCTTATGTTGACCGAGAACTCTCATGTTAGACCGAGAACTCTTATTGACCGAAATCCCATGTTGACCGAAAACCATCAGGTTTGACCGATAACTCTTAGATTTGACCGAGAACCCTCAGGTCAGATGTTTTCAGCTCATCTTCCTATCTTCTCGTTTCTTTCCTTAGTCTAGTTAGTTGTTATAGGTCCATATCAGGAATTTTAACCACTTTTCTCCACCATTCTTAACCGTTTAACACCCATTAACACTACGGCTTCAAGGTCTAACCCATTTTAGTCATAAAGAGTAAACCTTTATAGTGTTAAAACGTTATAGGCTAGATCTAGGGTTTATCTATGAGCCGTATGTTTCCATAAGCCCATTAAGTTCATTTTAATCATCAAGTTTGCATTTTTATGAAACATCTAGACCCGATCTACTCTAGGGTCAAGTTTCATGGCAAACCGTTCACAAAAACTTAACCTTTAATCGTAATGAACATACCTTTAGACGTTTGTTAGGTCACGGCTAGCTTGATGTTCAACAATAATCTTGTATCTTGTTTGTGTGATCAAGATTTATCAAGATTTCCGCTTGGTTTTGGTCTCGGGTCCTCTTTTCTAGCTTACGGCCGAATGAGGAGCTTTGTGTGTGTGTTTTATGGTGTAAAATGGATGGAAATAGAAAGGATTAGGGTTTAAGGGGTATTTATATTCCCTTAAGCCCATGGACCTAAGGCCCATCTTTCCTTTTTGGTCCATAATTAGCTCCATCTAATTAGCCTACTTATCTCTCTATCATTATTATTTTATTATTCCCTTAATAACTCAAGTAAACTTTTCCGTCATAACAAATCAATATAAAATATTATTATTTGAAATTTCAGGATGTTACAAAAAGGAAAAATAGTTTCGTCGAAAACCACATGATGTGATATGGTAATTTGATGTGTCTTAAGGTAAAGGAGTGAAAATGGATGCAGGGGATAACATAATGAACCAAAAACACGAAGATGGTCATATGTTGGATACCGGTTATATAGGAGTTCGGTAGGTGTTTTGAAATTGTGATTTTTATTAGGAAGGATGTTGAGAATGTAAGTGGCCATCTCGAGATCGTAATGCCAAAAATTAGATGGAAGAGAGGCGTGTGCAAGGAGAGTGCGAATAATATTATTAATGGAGCGGATTTTGCGTTCCGCTTTCCCATTTTGAGAGGAAGTGTGGGGGCATGACAAGCATAAGATGGCTCTTCTCCCATTTCCCAAGATTATTCCCTCATGAACCATAAGATGGCTCTTCTCCCAACTCAAGACCAAATTTGTTTCAAGATACCTTTTTAGTACTTTAGTTAACTCATTTAAGCAATTTTCAAATGTTGAACCAAAAATAAAAAAAATCATCCATGAAAATATCAAGTGAATCCCCGACCATATCTAAAAAGATACTCATTATACACCTTTGGAAGGTGGACGGGGCATTACACAACCCAAATGGCATTCGCCTGAATGCGAAGGTGCTATAGGGACAAATAAAAGTGCTCTTATGCTGGTCATCGAGGTGAATAGAAATTTGGTTATCCCCGAATATCCATCTAAAAAGTAATAAAATTCCTGACCTGACAATTTCTTGATGATCTATTCGATGAAAGGAAGTGGAAATAGGTCCTTGGAAGTTGCCGCATTCAACACAAACATGACGTCCGGTTACTGGTCGGGTGGCAATCTCTTCACCTGCTTCATTATGGGTAATCTGAATACCCGCCTTCTTCGGAACTGTTTGTGTTGGACTCACCCAAGTACTATCCGAAATCGGGAAAATGATTCACGCATCCAACCATTTTAGGAGATCCTTCTAAACAACCTCCCGCATATTTGGATTTAAACGTCTTTGTGCTTCATGTGCGGTATTTTTTTCAGGGTCCATGATGATCTTGTGCATTGCAATAGACGTACTAATCCCCCTTAAATCCACAATGATCCACCCAATCATCGCTTTATACCCTGATGAAGAAGCAATGACATACCATCGAGGTGTCTTCGGCAATCTCATCACCGACAACAATTTATTACATAGAAAAAGCTCAAATGATATCTTTTAAGTACTAAGTTTTATTTTTGGGCTTTTATTAAATAAACCAGATTATATAAATCAGACTCAATATCAAAACCTAACTCCAAGTAGAAATCTAAATATTTAAACCAATAAGTTTATGGTGTGCAATGTAAACACAGTGAAATTAATGTTAATATCTTAATCTTAAATATATATAAACGAAATCTCCCTACATTCTCTTATCAAGCTACCGGATTGCTTTATTTGTAAATGGAGGTTTCTTACGCATTTGACGTGAATTCACGGGTATGGATCTCACCAAACCCAGATAGCCTTTAAACGGGTTATAACATCTCATTAAATTAAAAGTTAATTTGTTAATATATACATATTGTGTTTTAATTTTTTAACTCCAATACTTTTTACATATATTGTGTTTTAATTTTTTATTACTTAAGTTATACTTTATTATTTGTTATTTATATATATTTTAACTTTTAAAAAGGCACGTGTCGGCTTTACATATTTTATTTGTCGGTTAAACGATTTTTTTAAACTTTGTTTTCGTATTTTTTATAGATGGTCTTTAAAATGACCGAAATTTTTTCATGATTTAAAAATTATCCCATCGTCACATGTTTTTATATCCGTGTTTCAGTGTTTGATACCACGCCTTTACAATATGATTTTTTTTGGCTTACTATTTCTTGTTTACCAATTTATGCTGGTACTACCGATACTAACTGAATAGTTGTCGGTGCGCAACAGTAACACGTTTTTTTTGTTCTACATATGATGATTTGTAGTGTTTTGCATTGATAGGTTTATGTCTTTTGTTTAGTTTTGTTGTCGTAACCCGACACATGCTGATTTCGCGTCGACTCACAATGTATTTATGGTTTAACGTTTTTGCGCATGTTTTTTTTTTTCAATTTAATGGTCCCGTCACGAAGCACAGGTTCCTAAATCATAGTTTCAAAAAATAAAGTACATAATCAAAGTATAATAATATTAGACCTACCTATATAGTTGGAACTACATATTCACGTTCGTTCTCTAACTTGCGATTTATTCCGGTTGCACCACTGGTGGTCGTAACAATGACGATGATGCTTGGTGATAGTGTGTAACAATTAAAGAGGTGGGTTAAAAATGAACCTTAATTTTTATATTTTCTATATAATATATATTTTAACTTTTAAAGGGTGGGGTGTAAAATGACCAATTTATCAGCTCATGTGTCCTAGAAGTTTATTCCGCTCTAGGCCTCCAAAATGGTTGGCCTCTGACACCACCAAACCCCTAAAATAGAAATCGTACCTCTACTGACGTGACGACACGTATAAAAAATTTCCTTCATTTTGTAGCCTCCACTACACATAACCTTAATTAGGTGGTGATAATTTTCTTTCAACGCACGCTTGAAAGAAAATATTGTCACACCCCGACCAAAGGCGGCGGAACATGCCGGGGTGCAACGTGATTGGACAAATACACAAGACAATATTTAAAGTGACAATATTTATTTAACTCATTTATTTCAACAAATCAATAAACAACACATCTCGTCCACACAAACAAGTTGAATACAAGTAGCAATTATATTGTTCGTTTTACTAATATCTTAATAGTCTTGGTACCGTTTTCGTCAGGTCCTCGAGTCAACAAGTCAGACCTGTAACATTTCATAAAATAAAGTTTGTCAACACAAAGGTTGGTGAGCAATTCATAAGTTTGAGCATATAAGTATATATTAATAAAAAGCACAAAACTTGTATACGCAACGATAAATAAAAGCAACAACTTGGATAAATTGACAATCACTAATAGAATTACGTTAGCGCCACCTAGCTACAAGGGGTTGCCAAGTAGTCTAGGATTTTATTGATCATTGCTAAACACATTAGCACCACCTAGCTATAAGGGGTTGCCAAGTAGTCTAGGATTTAATAGTTATCGTTAATTGCATTACGTTAACGACACCGTGCTATAAGAGAATACCAGATAGTTCACGGATTTATAGATTCCACCAACCGAAAGCGATAAACACATAAGCATATAATCATGTAAGCATAGAACACAAAATCAAGCAATTATTTAAGTAAATTATACAATCACGTTTGTGTGTTTAAGATTCAAGTAAATAAAGCATTTAGTTTGATAGGTATAAAATGTCACCCCAAAAGGAAAGATGGCAAAAGGGGTATGAAAGTACTCACCTCGATTGACAAATTGAGAAACTAATAAGTGATCGACATATAGAAAGCTTGTAAACGAAACGAACGAAACCGACTTGAAAGCTAATTGAAAAAGAATAAATAATATATTAATGAACTTGAACTTTAGTTGAAACTACATTGAAACATTGAACGAGAAGGTTCGGTTGTTAGTCGGGTTACCGGTTAATTTGTTAACGATTAGGAACTCGTAATTAATTGATAATTTAAAATAAAATGATATTATTTTATTGGGCTTTTAAATAACTAAACCAATATTAAATAGAAACAAGACGGATTTAATTCAAGAGTTCGGTTTTATAAAAAAAATGAATAGAAAATAAAGCTTATTATGACGTTATTAATGATAAAGATAGTAATGACTTTAAAAATAGGTTATATATATATAATATAAGATAATAATGTTAATAATGATAACAATAATTATTTTTAATAATACTAATATAATATAATAATTATAACAATAATTATTATTAATAATACTGATATTAATAGTTATAGAATAAAAATCTTGGTATTAATTATAGTGTTGTTGATAAAATGATAATAAAAGTAAATAACATCGATAGTAAAATTGATATCATAATCGATGTTGGTTCGATTTCTAAACGAATTCACAAAATAAATATAATAATATTATTGTTAATAAATAAATGATAGAAATATGATTTTAATAAATAATAATATGATCTATATTAATAATAATAACAACTTTAATATTTATAATAATAATAATGATAATAATAATAAATATAATAATAATCGTTATCAATAATGAGTTTTATATATTAAATAGTTTTATACTAATTATACAAGTTTTAACAACAATAACACAAAATCGGTTTTAATGTGAGACTCGAACTCGGGTCTTGACGAGACGACTCAACAATCTAATCCCGAAACACGATCGTTAACAATCCAATTTCATATTTTAAATAACAAATTAAAATCAAACTCTTCCCCACGACATAAACACCCAAAATCCTAAACTTATTACCTTTTAGAGGTTCGTATGGTCGCCGGAGATGGAGGCTGCCGGAGACGTGGCGGAAAGACGAACCGGAGAGAGAGAGAGTGAGAGAGTGAGAGAGAGAGAGAGATACGAAGAGAGAGAGAGAGAGAGAGAGAGAGAGAGAGCGAGAGGGAGAGAGAGATACGAAGAGAGAGAGAGCGAGAGGGAGAGAGCTGAGAGACGGAAAGAGAGCAGAGAGAGAGTTGAGGGACGGAGATAGCCGAGAGAAAGAGAGAGAGAGCTGAGAGAGAGACGAAGCACCAGGGGCCACGGCGGTACACCGGTGGCCGGTTTTCCAGTCACCGGAAAAACGATAGAGGCGGCTGAAAAGAGAGAAAACGACGCCAAAAGTGGAGGTGGGGTTGGCCGGAAGTGGAGGTGGCGTTGGAGGTCGGGTTGGCCGGTGGTGGTGTGTGTCGCCGGAGGTCGCCGGAGACGGAAAACGGTGCCAGAAAGCTAGGGGAAGAAGAAGGGGGCGGCTGGTGATGTTTATGGGTTAGGTTTAGGGTTGGTTGCTTATATATGCATCACCTATTTTCGAAACAGCCCCCTCATGTTTCAATCAATGTTTAAAACGAGTTTAAAGGTTTCCAAAACTTATAACAACTTTACAAAATTCAGTTTGAACCCCCTAAGTTTTTCTTACAACACTATATTATGACAAACATCGATTTATTTAAGATCGAGGTCTATAATAATATTATATAATAATTAAATAAGGTTCTAAAAATGTTGAGTCTTGTTTACATAATAAAAGTTTACAAAACGAATACAACCAAGACTCAAATTTGACGAATGTCACAAATGTTATGAAATCCTAATGTTTGACCAGGTAAAACAGTAATAATAATAATAAAAACAACAACCAGACATCTTACCTCGCGTGTTACGTGGGGCTATATTGGTATCTATATTTTGCGTTGTGGTGGCATTGCGGATCGATATTGGTTAGTTCGCATTATGGTAATTACGACGCGTACTAAACCTAAAAGAAAACTTAAAATAGTACTGATACTCATATAGCTACTGAAAAAAACATATTTAAACGACGTGTGTTTGGTAGATAGTTGACTTGAATTTAGTCAACATTAGTTAGGTTCGTGATGATATACCGAAAATAAACCCAAAAATAAATTCGTCAATGCCAAAATACTAAAGTCAATGCCAAAATAATAAAAATAAACATATCTAGAAACTTAAGCTAAAATTTAATTTAGCCATTCAAAACGTTTTATAAAACAGCTAAAAAAACAAAAAAAGGAAATAGAAGAATGAAAAACAAAAAACAAAAGTACACCAAATTTTAGAGAAACAACTAATAAAAAGAATGATGTGTCCTTTTAAAAGTGATGTATTGGTTGAAAGTATGGATTTTTTTAATAGAGATCTAAGTTCAGTTCTTACTTACAATATTTTGAGAGAATATGTGTGGCTCAATGAATGAAGGCCGAGATTTTGTGATCTAGCTAGTTCGATCTTGAGCGTCTGGGTTTTACCACCAGTGGGCCCTCGGGCAAGTGTGTTTTCTTTGAAACAGAAGATAACTTAGAGGCGCTTAAGTGCATCGTACGATTGGATCAGCCTGTTGTCAGTGGCGTTTTAACATTGGGTTGCGTTAACCTGTAAGGAGTAGCTAGACATTTAATGTTTTGTTGGCGTTAAAAAAAACAAATAATTAAAAAAAAAGAATGATGCTACCCCATTTAAAATTTCCGATCACGCTACCATACCGGGATTACCACATGTGACATTTAAAAATTGTTGTAGTGCGATGATGATCGGCTAAAAAAATTTAGTGCATCAATTAATTATTCAGTCCATAGGTTTCACGGTTCAAAAAATGTATTCAATCCGTTGAAGTTAAAAATGGATTTTAAAGTACCTCTTGACTGCAACTAAATATATGAATAAAAAAAATTCAACTCAAATAAAATGGATTCAAGATACATTTAATGACACTCAAGAATTATATTATGAATATAGCAGAACAAGATAACATAGTTACAAAACCATGATAATGGTGTTAATTTCCTGTGCCATAACACATGCATACAAACTCTATAGTCACCAAAACATAACACATAGTTACATACTACCTTAAACCAGACAACTACCAGAAGTCATCATACAACACGATTAAGTGCAAAACAAGTTTCTGATGAACCCTAAACGACAAAACCCGAATCACCGTTCCTTCCTTGAACCTATTTGGCTTCACAACCTGATTCCAGTTGGTCTTTAACACGTAACACTCTTTACTCATACTCCACTTGGCAAGATTAAGCATCAATTTCCGCCTTTTCGGATCAAACACGGGCACACTTATGTCTTGCTTCTTTCAAAGTAATATCTTCTCATCAGCCGTCAAGAAACCCTGACTACAAACCTTCAACACCGGAATCAATAGCCGGCCCTGGTTATGCGTCACATCCGTCCGCGCCAACATCTTCTCGATAACTAACTTCGCTTCCGACCCGCCAATGCCTTTAATAAAATCCATCACATTCATGCCCTCATTCACTTTAGGGTTTTCAAGAAACACGGCTGGCGTTGAATCATCCTACTTCATGTGATCACCATTAATGTTGTCGTTGATCTTCTGTCGCTTACACGTTAGGGTTTTGGAATCGGTTTCTTTACGATCACCATTAACATTCCGAAATTTCTAAGAATAAATTTAATATATTATTTGCGCTGGAAGAATTAACTTGAGTTAGTAGAATAATAATGATATAAAAATAAAGATAGAAGGATAGATGGAATTAATTATGGACTTAAAAGAAAAGATGTACCTAAGGTCCATGGGCTTAGGGAGTATAAATACCCCTTAAACCCTATCATTTCCATCTCCAACCTTTTTACACCATAGCCTACACCATTAAAAACACACACTTAATGACGTGAGGTCGAAGACTCACTCAAAAATAAATCGAATACAACTAGTTAAATAGCAGTAAGCGGGTATCGAACACAGGGAGTTTGTGGAAATTGTGTTACCAAGTAGTTTTATAATTAAACTATATTAAACTAAATGCAAAAGTAAATTCAAGGTGTTGGTTGTTTGGTTTTGATTAACAAAAATAATTGAAATAATTAAACGAGTTTTAAACAATATGAGAAACAATGCTCTCTCCCGATTTCAGGTTTTCAATATTGATACAGTTAACGTTTACTTGTGGGATGAACTACATAAACATAGTTCGTGAAAATGCGTATGACAGTGATAAAAAAGGACTAAGTACTTGAATTATTAAAACACAAGGTTGTCACTCAATAATCAGTTTTATAAAGTTAACCCTAATTCTCTTCTACTAAATCTCGATTGCCTATGGCACCGAGAACGGATAATCAAGAACACGGATTTACACTATATTAACAATTACTAATCAAAATCATAATCACCATAGCAATTTAACCATAGAATCAAAAGACTATCCCACAAATCACATAAACGAATAACAAGTAATCAATTGAAACCCTTACAATTTGGGAGAGAACACAAAGAGTACTAGCCACACATAGTTTGATGTGTGCTGCGCGTACGTCTTAAATATGATTGATTGGATTATTTAGCTTTTGCACAAGATCTTGTTTTAAATTTATAAAAGTGATTTCTACAAAGACTAAACACACACAAAATAGGCAAGTGTACCTATCATATATGTAGAATAGTATTGGTAAGAACCAAGTATCGATCCGTGGACACAAAGGTTTCTAATAATAAATCGTTGTTTTGCTTTAATCGGAGGTTTTAATCATTTTGAGGTTAATTTTTAAACTTTTTATAAAATGTAAATACTTATATATAATATATAGGTGACCAAGATAAGAAATTCTAAACGAGTTGTTCAATTAAATGAAGGTTACCATCTAAGATCAAGAATACACTCTATTTTAGCATTGATAATTAATATGTAGATATGTGATAAACTTACCGTAGCAATATATGATAGATAGCTCCTTAAACCTTAAGTGAGCATCTTTGGCACTAAGGAGATGATATGCGCATTTTAAAGTCCACCCTTTCCTAATGTCATACCATATCAATGATGTCAATTTAAGTTGGCAAGTAGTTTCGTAAAGTAGAAAGATTAGGATTGACTTCAATTTCTCGAATACCAATTCTAACAACTTTGGGTGGTTGTAGTTCATAACACAACCTCCCCTTGGTTGATTTAAGTAGGTTATAATTACACATTCCGTTAACATATGGTTTCTTTAACTAATTTGATATCCTAAGCAAAGCCATTTTCGGATTACCAAGGTTTAGAAAAATACACCATAACTTATATCTCATCATTTCTAAGTACAATATAAGGATCCATGTTTCGATAATGTATCAAAGTATTTCTATCTTTCAAGAACATGAATCGATCATGAATGATTGCCAATGAGATTGACAACCACCAAATTTGAATTAGTAATTTAAGATGGTGAAACATTTCTCATCAAAAGATAATTGCAATATAACCATGTACTTTACTAGACTACATCACATGTCTTGATTAATTATCAAGTAAAACAAAGCTTCTTCATAGATTTTAGATGGTAAAAGGAGTTTAGCTCATAATGAGCATGATGATAAACATTAAGATGATTGATAATAACAAATACATGATTAAACTTGGAACAATCTAACCAAATGTAGATGAATCTTTCTTCTTAATGATGGTAGTGATGGTTGATGATGATGATTAGTGGTGATGACCTCCAAACCTTCAAACTCTTCACTAGATCTTCAAAGTGAGTGTTAGTGTGTGTTTTTATAAGTGAAAACCGGAGAGAATTCTTTTCAAGGCACACTTGATGAATGCAACATGATCCACTATTTATAGGCAATCTGGACGGTAAGGCACGGCCCCGTGCATGATGAGCACGTCCCCGTGTACTTTTATGACATGTGCCAGATTTGTTTTGTCTTTTGTGTGAGGTGGCAACGGCCCCGTGGTTAGCAGACACGGCCCCGTGGTTTTTAGTGACATGTGCCAAATTCTTCTTTGTCTTTTCTGCATTTCCGTCCACGGCCCTGTGCATGCTTAGCACGGCCCCGTGCTTTTGTTCTCAGATTTTGTCTTTTCTGCATTTCCGTCCACGGCCCCGTGCATGCTTAGCACGGCCCCGTGCTTTTGTTCTCAGATTTTGTCTTTTCTTGTGTCAGAAGCATGGGGGCGTGTTTCTTGAGACTGGGGGCATGTTTCTTTGTTTTCTTGTGTTTTCTTCTGTTTTTCTTCGTCTTTTTGCTTTTTTCTTCGTTTGGGGTTTGGTTTCACTTGAAATTATGTTTTATTATGATAAGTAGCCTTTTATGCTATGTTATTAGATAGAAATTGCAGTTTTTAGAGATTATTTGATGCCGAAAAGATGTATATTTCTATGTACATCAAACATCCCCACACTTGAACATTGCTTGTCCTCAAGAAATCGTCTTATAAATGTTCTCTAAAAACAGCAAATTTAGATTATAGTTATTCCTTAAGCGAGCTCCAAGAAGATGAAACAAAATAACCAATCTTTATGTTAGTGATAAATGAGAGAGAACTTTTGTTTTTATGAGCTTCTGTTTATGTAAAACGTCACGTTCTCGCAATGTTCACTCACACTTGGTTTTATATCTGATTATACCTGTGATGTAGGTATGTGAACACTCCTAGCCAAAATGCAACTTGTGATAAATAAGCTTGTAACAAGTTCAAATCTCCACCTTTTGAAGGGTTGCATAGATCCGAAGGTAAAAAGGGGTTTTGGTTTTAGTGTGAGTGGGAATTGGTATTTTGTGGTGTTTCAAGGGTTAGTGGTAAATACAACTTCCACTGTTTGTCGGGAGTTTTGAGATGTCTTCAATGGTTAGCTTCTTTTCTTCGAGTTTTTTTTATACTCCTAATGACTCTTTTAAGGATAGATCGTCAAGACCAGTTTTATCAAGGATGTGGATTAATTCTTCCTCAATCCTATTCTGAATATAACTTCCAACTTTAATGGATCGTTCGGCTTTGAGCCTAATAGCCCCCACCCTCATTAGTTCGGTATATTCATGCTGAGACTGAGTTTGACTTTTTCTACATCTTCCTTCGTGGGACCAGTTTCCGCAACCTAAACATCGTTCATATCTTTTTGCTCTTCTCTTCATTGCGTTTTTGGAGATTCCACAGAATGGTGGCCTTTGTTCGTTTTGGCGCCACTTTTTCCTCACCTCATTGCTAAAGAGAAAGATTCTCTCCCTAAGTTCTGGAGGCAACCTAGGTTTTGTGAAATGTATGCAGCAAAGGAAATTGAAATCGAAAGAATGCATTTCCAGTTCTTTAGGGTCTGCCGGTAAAAGACCAGTGTTGTATTTTACCGGTGAAAGTGGATAAGGTGATCGGATTTTTGGGTTCTGTAATTTTGGTAATGGGTTTGTGTAAATATTGCCTTCTTCTTTATACAACGCTTCGTGCGGTCTCGAAATGAATAATTGCGACAAGATCTAAATCACACGAAACATACGACTCACTCAAAGCTTCCGAAAAAATATTTATATGGCATGAGGTTTGTCTCACAGTAACGGAGGATTGGGTATTAACGCCATATTTTGCATAAACTTATTCTCAATATTACAAAACTTACTTTTCACTTTTATGTAATAATGATTGGTTATTTGCAAAAATTTTTCTTGGTTTTCTTTTTAGGTTTTGAATAATCTTTGTTTGCTACAAAAATATTTGTTTTAGAGAATTTTTTTATAATTAGTTGGACAAACAATTTGGTCAAGTAATTCCCCTCCCCACACTTGAATCTCACATTATCCTCAATGTGACAAGATTCATGAAAATATAAAAATTTTAATTGAGTATGATGGGTTAAAATGGAGAGTTACTTCCCTACGGGTTAACGAAATTTCGACAGAGCGTCCCCTGTTTTTCGTCTGTTTTCCTGTTTTTGTACCTGTATAATATAAAACTGCAAACAACCACAAACAACCAAGCATAAATTGCTGAAAATTAGGTATGGAATCATCCATCCCTTGCCCTGTTGGGCTAATTAAGTACATAGCATAATGTCTTTGGCACCCACAGCCATAAAAATATCCAAACCAACATAAAAACAAACAAACAAGTACGATGAAAAGTAAATTGTTTAAAACACACATAATAAGTTCATAAAATACTACCAACCCATGCCCGTGCCCGACCTACCAGTGCCGCCAGTCATCAGTTACCCGTGGATGGCTTACGAATCCTTGTTCGCGCGTACTCAGCTTCTATTCTGTCCTTTCGTTCGTCCTCCATCATCATTTCCAACTGGCTTTCCGGGTCCCAAATGTGGCCGCGACTGTTAACGAACCTCCAAATTTCTGGTCTTGCACTAAAAATTTGAGCTATCTGCAATTTGTAACAGAGTTTGAGGTTAAGAACAATAGGTTTCGGGCTTTCTGTTCCTTCCATGTCTACGCCATAAGCTTCGTAAAGCTTGTAGACCCATGCACCGCCGAAGATTGGTGTACTCGGACATTCCGCGGTTGCATTGGTCCTGAAAAGTTGACAAAAAAGATAAGTAATGTTGCAGTCAACTTTATTCCTTATACAGTAAAGTGCCCACAGATCCCGTAAATTCACCATTCCTTTATTTTTGTTACGTGCTGTTATCGTCTTGCTTAGCAGCTGGTGAATATATTTCATCAGCGGATCTCGTAAGGCTGTGCTTCTCGAAACATTGACGTGGTTTGTCTCATCCTCGAAACCTAACAATTTCCATGCTCGTGCTTGTGTATCACCAATCTCATTATCGTCTTTCTTTTCAAATGCTAATCTTGCGTAGGCCCAGATCTTTCGTTCAGTTTCTTCTTTTGTGTAAATCCCCATATCAATCCCAAGTTGGGTAAGAGATGTTGTGCGCCACACACCTCCACATCGGAATTCAATAGCATCTTCGTCCCACATATCCAAATTCTTCTTCTTTATGTTAAAGGATGCAAAGAATTCCCTTGTTAGTTCTGTTACCGCCTCCCCTGTTTGCTCAAAGACCTTCTTCCACGGCTTGGTCACAAATGTGTTGTATCTGTTCCATTGATTAACCGTGTGTAGGGTTTCTTGGCAAGCATAGAAATTTGGTTCAGGAACTCTTTTTTTTTAAATGGCGTAGCCTTGCAGTGGCTTGTCGGTCTCTTGTATCAGATCCGGTGAAGACTAAAAATGCATGAACGTCTTCCCCATACTTGGCCATCTGCAATTTACACTTTAAATTAGTCAAAACTCACGAAAAATTTGCATTTTGCTGAAACAGAAAGCAAAGCACGGTGGCGTGCTTCCAAAAGCACGGTACCGTGCTGCTGCTTCTGGTTCAGTTCCTCTGATGTTTGACTTTTGGTTGGCCACGACTCGTGTTGTTTTGGGCACGGCTCGTGTTTCTAATATCGAATTCTAACTTACTCAGACTCGAACCCTCGTTTCTAACTGGTTATATCAATTGGGTTTAATGGTGGGTGGGGTATTTATGCAAACACCCAAAACCCGATTTGTTTCTTTCAATTAAACCCTAACCATCAATCATTCAATAATCTATTCATCATAATCAAGCATAATAACCCATACCCTCTTCGGGTTTTAACTCGATTTGGTCGATTTGAACAATTTTAGGGTTAATCTAAACCTAGAATGATGAATTTGGACAATATAATTGTTAAATTAACATACCTTAGGTTTAGAATCAAAGATTTGATGAAGAAATTCATAAAATGGTTGAAGGTCGGTGGTTTTCGGTTCGGAATGCAGTGAAATTAGGGCTGGTTATGTTATAAAGTTATTTTATTAAGTTAAAAACTCGTAACTTCCCTGACACCAAAAACACGACCCCGTGCTTTTAGGAGCACGGTACCGTGCTGCATAATGCAGACAGTCTTGTTTTGTTTATTTGTCGAGCTGGTTTGTTTTTAACTGGGTTTTTATTTTCTGGTTATTTTAAACTTGGTAAAAACATCCTAATTTTCATTAAGAACATAAAAGTAAAGACATAATTAAAGATAGATGAAATGAAGAGTACAACAACAATTCTCGGGTCCTAACACATAGTTCTAGCGGAAACAACTTAAACACGAAACGAAGTCAGAACTTCAACGGCCACCACTCCCGAACAAGTCCTGGATGTGTGGTGTTGCTCGCTTGGCTTCCAAAAGTTCGTCTAGCTTTTTGTTGAGCGTGACGATTTCTCGGTTGAGAAAGTTAAGTTTGGAAGCACATCCTTGTGGTGGCCATCCACAACATGGAAGTTCTCGAACCTAAGCAGGTCGACTTTGTTAATCTACTCGACTACGCGAGCTTTGGTTTGCATGTTGCTATCGACTTGATCTCTTACGATGCATTGGAGTCTCATGACTTGTTCCTCGAGGAAGGAAGATTCATGTTGTTTCCCCTTTTTCACTGGCTTCCATTCAACCTGTTTTCCTTCCATTTAGGTAATTTTTTGTTTGGTGTGAATGGAATAGTGAAATTATGCATGCATTATATAGAGACTGGGAATTTGAACACGACACCGTGTTTTTGGAAGCACGGCCCCGTGCTGTTAGAAGAATAAATGTTTCTGAGTCAGAGAATTGTACGGAGTCAGCGCGTATCATGCTGAAGATTCTAGGGTGACCACGGCGCCGTGTTTAGGAAAGCACGACCCCGTGCTTTTTGTCACAGTGAATTTCATTTTAATTTTCAACATGATTCGCTGTAACGATTCCGACGAAACCCGGTATACCCTAACCGGTAGACAATAGTTACGTCATATTTAATTTCGGGTATATGAGTTACCATAGTAATTATACGAGAATACATGGTTCACTGTATTGATTGTACGTGAATATATAATTCACCGTATTGAATATGCGATCAATCGATCGATAGTTATTGAAACCCGAACGAATCGAGGGTTCAATTATAGACGATATCTATAATAATTAGTGATTTTACGAAGCATTAATGCTTTGAGATAAGAAAAGTACGGCACAGAAAAGAATTTCGATTTAATGGTACGACGGTACGTTAAACGAAACCTTTAATACCAAACCGAGCAAGAGACGATTGATCAAGCAGAAAAAAAGATGCGCGATAATTAATGATATGATGTTTTAAGTTAATAAAAGTCATGGTTTAAGTTTTTAAAGTTTTTAAATCGGTTTTATATAAATTTCATTTTTAAGCCGAAAAACGACCGTTTTAGCTTCATTTTAAGCCGAATTAAACATTTAACCGAAAAACGAACTGAACCAGATTATCCAAAACATTATCCAGATCTCCGATATCCGAACATGTGGCTAAGAATGAAAAGGTGGGTCCCACCCCACCCCTTCACATTTCCGATCGGATTGGGAAAGGTCCCATAGCCCTTCATTTTCTTTTTTTCATCAAGCATATCAACAATTCTCCATCTCCTTTCCATTCTATGATCCAAAACCGAGATTTTGTGGCAAGAAAACAAGGTAAAGAATCGAGTTAATCACGTTTCCATCTTCGTTTCTTGAGTTTGTTTGCAAGAAAATGAGGTTTCAAAGATGAAAACCGATTCTTGCGTGATCAAGTGATGTATACGGGTTATACAAGGGATCTTGGTCCAAGAAAGGAGTTAAACGAACCAAAAACGAATTTTTACGGTTTAAATCTTTGTTTTTGAATCATAACCGAAACTATAGTGTAAGAGGCTTGATCGTGAGTGTAACTTGCTTGGTATTGTGGTATGTTGGTTGTAGGTTCTGTATTTAGTGGTAGATAAGGTGGAAAGACGAGATTGTAGCTTGTAGTGGCGGAAAACGAAAGGTATATTCGGTTTATGTTTGGTGTATGTATTTTGGGACAGATTGTTGATGGTTTAGAGTTAGGTCATGAAATTTTACAGGAATGTTCTACACATGAAAATAAGAGTTTTGTGAATTTTTGGTAATTTTTGGACAAAGGATGAATATTTGGTGAATTTAATGCTTGGTTTTGGCTAAAAATGGTGAAAAATAGTTACATATCATGAAAAATTCTGGAAAATTTCAGATAATCTTTTTATATCATGTATAAGTGACACACAGAATTTTAGGTCAGTTGGAGAAGTCTAAGTAGGCTTTTCGGTTAAACGAGTTCTAGGGTTTTCTAGCTCGGTTTTAGTGAAAATGGCATGTAAAAGAAGATTTTGGTTCTGGAAAAATTACAGGGGACTATGTGGATGGCAGGGGACATCCAGGAGAAATTTGGGATTTTTCTAAGATTGTTTGGTATTTACGACATATTTAGTGTTTAAATGGTGTTTAAAAATAGATAAATAAATTTTAAATATAAGAATTAATTCTGGAAATATTTTTATAAAATTCCCCACTGTTAAAAAGTGATTTGTGCAAAATTTCAAGATCCGAGAGTAAACGGATAATTATTTGTGCTAATTATCAAACTTTTAAAGTTAAAACGCGTAAACCGGTGAAGTTCGCTTAAGCGAGCTGACTGGTGTATAAAAACCCTAAAAATGAACTATTTTCATATAATTGAATTAAACAAGTAAAAATGAATCATCCGAAAATAATTCGGATGATTTGGGTATTTTTAACCGATTTAACAGTTTCCGGTACGCCAAATACGGAAACGGGTCCCGCGGCCAATCGGGGCGTCTAAACCGAGCTCTAATTTCACAACTTAAACTAAATTATCAATCAACCACTATTTTCGGGTCGTGTGTGACCAAACTCATTTTTGAAACATAAAAACGGGTAAACGTGCTAGGCACGCAAAACGGGGAAAACAAGCTATTAGAAAATTTGACTGTTGAACTCTAAACGACATCACAATCTGAGTCCGGAGAAGTGTTCCTGGGTTAACCTTGCCCCCGGAATGGGTACAGTACTGGGTGTACAGTGTCCCCAGATGTATCGGTTGATACGGTTAAAAGGTTATATAAACAATAATTGTATAATAACGATCGTAGGGATCATATTACAGATTGGATGTGTTAATTGATAATGATTGTTGTTACCTACTTGCATGTGCTAAGGTGAGTTTCACGAGCCCCTTTTTCTGAACTGTTTTTACATATTTTTCTCGGGGCGGAAGCATGTTACTACTGAAATGTTTAAATACATACTGAACGCATGAATTTGCGTGGATTTATATATATTTTATTGTACGGGAATCGTACGGAAATGTACTAAGATGGTAATTGTCTGAGTTGCTAACATTCTAAGGCCCCGGAACACGAGTGATTAACTGAAAGCCGGTAGAGTGTGGATAGTACTATTGGTCTGTCAAACCCAACTAGTCCGGCATGGATTTGCTGATGTTTCCCAGCCAGTTGCACATGTCTATTTTGGGTGTTATATATATTTTGCTATGTAATGTTAGACATAGCGGTTTGGGGCAGTTCCGTGGGCGGGGGATATGCCACGGGTCCGTGGGCGGGGGATATGCCATAGGGGTTGTGTGTGATAGTCAGAGGTTTCACTTGTGGGCTCAGCATAATTACATCGATAATATTATATTTTGATATGGATTTATCATGGTTTACTCGAATTGTGAAACTCACCAACTATTCGTAGTTGACCCGTTTTCTCACATGCTTTTCAGGTACAATTAAGATGAAGTGATTGCTTACGTGCTAAGTGCTTGATGTGTGTAAGATTTGCGTGCGGGATGTTAGGATACATTATAATAAATAGAATTATGTATCGTATTGTATGATGTGTGTATCTTCTAGACGGTAATGAAATATGAGATAATGTAATTTGAAGTATATTAATGTATTCAGTTTTCTTTATAAACAATGTGGTTGATATCAGAGGTGTCTGTTGCATCCCGTTTACGTTTCCGCTGCGGTTACGGGGTGTTACATTCGCGATCCGGAATTTTTAGAATGACGTTTATTGTGATAATTTGGAAGTTTGGTCATCTAAAAATTACTTTTCAATAATTAAAGATCCTAGAACAATTTCGGGATAAGCCCGGAGTCCTAACACATTGTGCTTAATGCACTTGATTACACATAAAAGCATAAAATTAAGTTTTCTAGAGTTCCCCGAAAGGCTCTTCTCCTCCGAATGGTCCTGGTGGTGGAAAATACGTGAAACTGAGAACTTGAAACTGGAGTTGCTTGTTGATGTCTCGGAGTTCCATTTTCATGTTTTCCACCTATTCGGTGAGTTGCACGAGACGCATCTCCGCAAGGAGATTCATTTCGGTGAGTTCTTTCACGAGTTCTTGAAGTTTCAAGAGAAGTTCGGTTTTGGAAACATGGCAGGCATCGTTCTCGGATGTCGGGAAACGGGGATTACTTCGTTTATCTCAGTTGGCATGCTGAATTTTCAGAGGTTTTTGGTTTGGTTTTGGTTTGTGCAAGGAATGCAATGACACATGGTGCCTTTTATAACCAAACAGGAAACCTGACACGGCACCGTGCTTTTGGAAGCACGCCCCCGTGTTTTTGCTCTGACAATTCTGTTACAAACCAGTCTGACTGAGATTTTTGTAGCGTAGATGCCGGCCCGCATTTTTAGGCACGAGACCGTGCTTTTGAGAGCACGCCCCCGTTGTTTTATTTATTATTATTATTATTTTTTTTTGTTTTTTTTTCGATGGTAAAATATTTACAAGGCCTAGTTTTTGAGAATATCTTGGCCAGACCTTATTTCCTTAATTTCTTAATCAAGAAGTTTGGAGGGTTAATACCTCCAACACTTCTTTAAGTGGGCCGTCGATATATGGCTTTAATCGATGTCCATTTACCTTGAAATTTTGGCCGTTTGAATTTGAAATTTCGATGGTTCCATAATCAAAAACTGTTTCGACTATGTATGGACCTGTCCATCGGGATTTCAGTTTTCCTGGGAAAAGACGTAAACGAGCGTTGTATAACAGTACACGATCACTAGTTTGAAATTTTTTGTTTCCTTTTAAACGAGCGTCGTGTATGTGTTTAGTCTTTTCTTTGTAGGACCAGGAATTTTCGTAGGCCAGTGTTCTTAGTTCCTCGCGCTCACGAATTTGATCTTCCAGGTTTGTTCCGGCGGACGTTAGATCAAAATTCACTGCTCTGAGGGCCCAGTAGGCTTTGTGTTTTAATTCTACTGGTAGATGACATGCATTCCCGTAAACGAGCTTGAAGGGTGTCGTTCCTATGGGAGTTTTGTAGGCCGTCCTAAGGGCCCACAATGCGTCATCTAATTTTTCTGCCCAATTTTTGTGATTCATCCCCACAATTCTTTCCAGAATTCTCTTAATTCCTCGATTCGAGACTTCCACCTGCCCACTGGTCTGCGGGTGATATGGTGTTGCCAGACGGTGGTGAACCCCATATCGTGCTAAGACCTTGTCCATCAAGGTGTTACAGAAATGAGTACCTCTGTCGTTGATGAGGGATTTTGGCGTTCCGAATCTTGAGAATAACTTTTTCATAAATCGTACAACTACTCGAGCATCGTTAGTGGGAAGAGCTTGTGCTAGTACCCATTTAGACACGTAGTCGACTGCTACAAGGATGTATTTATTTCCGAATGAGTTAGGAAATGGCCCCATGAAATCTATTCCCCATACATCAAAGATTTCACAAATTTAAATGCCTTTTTGAGCCATCTCATTTTTTGATGAGATGTTTCCGGCTCTTTGGCAAGCATCGCATGCTTGGATCAAAGTATGTGTATCTTTGTATATAGTAGGCCAGAAAAATCCTGCATCAAACACTTTCCTGACCGTGGTGGCGGTACCTTGGTGTCCGCCTGTTGGTCCTTCATGGCAGTGTTTGAGAATGTCTAAGGCCTCCTTGCCTGCTACGCACCTACAAATGACTTGATCCGCACCTATCCTAAATACGTATGGATCTTCCCAGAAGTAAAAATTAAGATCGGAGAAGAATTTCTTCCGCTGTTGATGGGTAAGTCCTTTTCTGAGAATCCTACAAACTAAGTAATTTGCGAAGTCGGCATACCAAGGACTTTCGTCTTTTTCCTTTATCACGTCTTGAATGTGCATGAGGACTTCATGTGGGAAATTATCATTGATAATTTCTTTGTGAGGTTCTTCGGGAGTTGGACATTCGAAACGTGAAAGATGGTATGCTGCTACATTTTCTGCTCCTTTCTTGTCCTTAACTTCGATGTCGAATTCTTGGAGTAGTAGGATCCACAGGATTTCTAGGTTTGGCATCTTGTTTGTTGAATAGGTATCGTATTGCGGCATGATCGGTGTAAACTATGGTTTTGGAAAGAACTAGGTATGATCTAAAATTTTCAAATGCAAATACTACTGCTAGTAACTCTTTTTCTGTTGTGGTATAATTTTCTTGTGCATCGTTAAGAGTTTTACTAGCATAGTAGATTGGGTGAAAGTGTTTTTCTTTGCGTTGTCCGAGTACGGCTCCAACTGCAAAGTCACTTGCATTGCACATGATTTCGAATGGAAGGGTCCAATCGGGTGTGGTCATGATTGGTGCGAGTTTGTCTTTTAATGTGTTGAATGATTCAACACACTTCTCTGAGAAGGCGAATGGTGCGTCTTTCTCCAGAAGTTTAGTCATAGGTCTTGAGATTTTCGAGAAGTCTTTTATGAAGCGTCGGTAGAAACCTGCGTGACCTAGAAAACTTCTAATGGCTTTGACTGAAGTTGGTGGCGGAAGTTTGGATATGGTTTCTATTTTGGCCCTATCAACTTCTAGTCCATTTTGAGAAATCTTGTGTCCTAAAACAATGCCTTCCTTTACCATAAAGTGGCATTTTTCCTAGTTGAGTACTAGATTTACGTTTTCACATCTAGCTAACATTTTGTCTAGGTTTTTTAGGAAATGATCGAAGGAGTCTCCAAAGACTGAGAAGTCGTCCATGAAAACCTCCATAGATCTCTCGATCATTTCAAGAAAAATGGCAACCATGCAACGTTGGAAGGTGTCCGGAGCATTACATAGTCCAAATGGCATTCTTCGGTAAGCGAAGGTTCCGTATGGACATGTAAAAGTTTTTTTCTCCTGGTCTTCAGGAGCAATGGGAATCTGAAAGTATCCGGAAAATCCATCAAGAAAACAGTAGAACATTTTTCCAGATAATCGTTCGAGCATTTGATCTATGAAAGGAAGTGGAAAATGATCTTTTCTCGTGGCATCATTAAGCTTCCGGTAATCGATGCAAACTCTTGTAAGGCCCCGAACCCGGTGGCCCTAATTTAGCGTCGGATTTACTCATAAACACAGTTCTTCAAATCAGAGTTTATTAAAACTTTTCGCGGAATATAAAACATCAATCATTTGTTACAAAACATTAAATCTTTTCTTTGATACCATAACACAAAACTTTATATTTAAAACATCTTTACTTCTTTCTTCAGATGCCAGCCGTTCAATCCATGCCGTGTGTCATCCTCATGCTAACTCTATAATCAGCTCACCTGCGTGCATACTAAAAGTCAGCTACGCTGAGTGAGTTCTAGTTAATCGAACGCCATACAATACACACACATACATACATATCCGTAGATACATATCCATACTTCACTAGTTACCCTTCTGTTCTACATACATACTTGCTACCATACATACAAACATATCTACAATCACTAACCTCAGTCTACCGAGAGTACGTTCATAGTTCACCGTCTATACATGTACTCAAGGTCGTGAACACGTACAAGGTTCGCAGTCCTTACCTATGTTCACCATTTATGGTACGTACAAGGATCGCGGTCCTTCCCTATACCATAGTACATCCACAACACGTACAAGGTTCGCAGTCCTTCCCTATGTTGCAACCTAATTCATAGCACGTACGAGGTTCGCAGTCCTCCCCTATGCTACAAAATCAGCACGTATAAGGTTCACAATCCTTTCTTATGCTGAAATACATCCACAACACGTACAAGGTTCGCAGTCCTTCCCTATGTTGCAACCTAATTCATAGCACGTACGAGGTTCGCAGTCCTCCCCTATGCTACAAAATCAGCACGTATAAGGTTCACAGTCATTTCCTATGCTGACACCTATCTACATTACGTATAAGGTTCGCAGTCCTTATCTACGTTTACATATATCATCTACTTCACGTATAAGGCTCGCAGTCCTTAACTACGCCATCACCAGCCGAGTCTATGTCCGACAGAAGCTAGAGGGATTTGCCATCCTAACTTACTATGTCGAACGTAGAACTCACATGCCATTCGTGTACCTAAATACACATACTTACATTATAACATAAGAACACTCTAGGCATTCTTTACCTCATTCATTTAACAACCATACCCCTTGTCGTTACGTGCAATATCCGAAGATCGTTCACGCCCCGACAAGTATTCATTTGAAATATTCATACATCTACGATATATAATATTCGTACCTTTATTTTTAACCTGACAGTACGCGCAATATCCGAAGATCGTTCGCGTACCGACAAACAATCATTCATATCTATCACACATATCACATATGACATACACTTATCACTTAGGATAAATGTATTAACAACACATCGAGTATGCACACAGCCCCGAAAACATAACAAGGAATGGGGCTAGAAACTCACCTGAACACGGTTACGTTCACCGTTAATCGTAATCCCTTTCTTCAGCTGTGCACGGCTGACTGTATAACAAGTACACGTATCAAACAACTATCACTACTCATATCATCTTTCCAGTCTTAACTACTACCCACAACGAACGGGGGTCCGGGGGCAGCGCCCCTGGCAGCGGGGTCTAGGGGCGGCAGCCTCTAGTAGGGTCCACGGGGCAGAGCCCCTGGCTGGGGTCGAGCTGCCAGGTCAGCTTGGAAAAATTTTATTTACATTAACTGTCTTAACACATTTTCCATTAGGTTTTTAATTTATTTTCTAAGCGAACTTAACTTTAGGCGAAGTTAAACCTTAAGCGAACTTAGCTTTAGGCGAAGTTAAACCTTAGGCGAACTTAGCTTTAGGCGAAGTTAAACCATAGGCGAACTTAGTTTTAGGCGAAGTTAAACCTTAGGCGAACTTAGCTTTGGGCGAAGTTAAACCTTAGGCGAACTTAGCTTTAGGCGAAGTTCATCAGGCGAACTTAGCTTGCAGGCGAAGTTCATCAGGCGAACTTAGCTTGCAGGCGAAGTTGTCGTCTGCAGGTTCTGTTCGCTCTTAAATCCTTCGTTCCTTAACCAAATAACTCGATTTAGGTACCCATGGAATCGTCTGACCAGCGCCTACAAACCCCAACTATCAAATCGACCTAACATCGATGTTTAGAGGGTGCGATTTAGGCATATAGGTTATGGGTCCTTTTTATCAATCGATTAACCCATCAAATCATAACCATTTTCAGTAAGTTTAGCTTTGTTGGATTCGTTTTTACCATACAAACTCAGATCTACCATTTCTCAAATCAAACCGAACCTATACGAACGATTTCTAACCATAAACGTACCTTGAACGAGTCGAACTTACGAACACGAGCTGGTCTTGTTGCTTTGGTTCGTCACGACGATCTAGCACTAACTAACGTTTACTCTCTCTCGGATCCTGCTCGTTTATGGTGTGTGTGTTTTTGAAAGTGTAGAGATTAGAATGGAAAGAGATGAGGTTTAGGGTTTTATGGTGGTTTAGGGGATATTTATATCCCTTAAAGCCCATGGACCTAAGGCCCATTCTCATTTAACCCATCTCAAATAATCTAACACTAGCCCGACTCATACCAACTCCTACTCTATTATTTATTTCCCGAACCCGAGTCAACTTTCCCTCTATTATTAAGTAATATAATTAATATCATTTTGGAAATTTCGGGATGTTACAACTCTCCAGCCTGTGATGGTTCTCATTGGTATTAGTTCGTCCTTCTTGTTCATTACAACCGTCATTCCTCCCTTCTTGGGTACTACCTGAACGGGACTTACCCAAGGTGAATCTGAGATTGGGTAGATTAATCTGGCATCAAGCAGTTTGATTACTTCCTTCTTCACCACATCTTGCATGTTGGGATTGAGACGTCTTTGATGTTGGACCACGGGTTTGTATTCTTCTTCCATGAGGATTTTGTGAGTACAAAAGGAGGGACTGATGCCCTTGATATCCATGATCTTCCATGCGATAGCCTTCTTATGGTTTTTGAGAACCTTAAGAAGTTCGTCTTTCTCTTCTTTGGAAAGGTGAGATGAAATAATTACTGGGAGTTGAGCATCTTTCTCTAGAAAGGCGTATTCGAGATGTTTTGGTAGTTCTTTTAACTCTAAGGCTGTTGGTTCTTCGATTGATGGTTTTGATTTTTCATTGTTTTCAATGATTTCGCATATCGTTTCTGATTCTTCTTGGTGGTTATTATTGAGATTTTCGTTTTCTAAAATGGGTTTGTTGAGTGTTTTGTCTAAGACTTGTGTTTCTAAGGGAGTATTGATGAAGGAATCTCGCATATAGCAACTTACGATGGCGTCTATGATGTCAACACAATATAAAGTGTCATCGTGTTGTTGCGGATATTGCATAGATTTTCCTATGTCAAAAGTGATTGCCTCGTCATTGACCTTGAGAGTGAGTTTACTGGTGCAAACATCAATGATAGCCTTTGCGATGGCTATAAAGGGTCTTCCTAAAATTAGAGGTACACTTTTGTCTTCCTCCATGTCTAGAATCACAAAATCTACTGGGAAAACAAACTTGTCAATTTTGACAAGCATGTTTTCAACAATGCCCCTAGGATATTTAACGGATCGGTTAGCTAACTGAATGCTCATGCGGGTGGGTTTTGGTTCTCCTATCCCTAGTTTTGCAAAAACCGCATGAGGCATTAAATTAATACTAGCTCCTAGGTCAGCCAGGGCATTGCTAACAGATAAATTTCCTATGAGACAAGGGATAGTAAAGCTCCCTGGATCGGTCATGTTTGTCGGTAGCTTGCTTTGGAGTACAGACGAACATTCTTCACTTAGGGTGACATGCGAGAACTCGTCCAGCTTTCTTTTGTTGGTCAGCACTTCTTTGAGAAACTTGGCATATTTTGGCATCTGAGCAATAGCTTCGACAAAAGGGATGTAGATATGGAGTTGTTTAAAGAGTTCTAGAAACTTCCCATACTAAGCTTCCAATCGCTCCTGCTTCAGTCTTCCAGGGTATGGAATAGGTGGAACATAAGTTCGGACTGGCTCCTTAGGTTGGATTTTGCTTGTTGGGGTCAGCCTTTCCTGCTTTTCATCAGGAGACTTCTTTTCCATAACTGGGTCTGAAGTTGGTGAGACAACAGTGGTCATACCGCTCCTGAGTGTAACGACATTAGCTGTTGCATTCGGGTTGGTGATTGTGTTGCTTGGAAGAGCGCCAGGTGGTCTTTCGGATAATTTTCGGGCAATTTGTCCGATTTGGTTTTCTAGGTTCTGAAGTGATGCTTGTTGACTTTTGAGGTCGGCTTCATGTTTTAATAATACTCCGCTGATATCAATAGCTCTTGAGTTGTCTTTCTTTTCTGCTTCATTTGTTTTGGTCATTAATTGGATTAACATTTCTTCGATCTTGGAGTAGCTTGGATTTTGATGGCTACTCGAGCTTTGATCTTGGTATTGAGGTTTAGGTTGGAAGGATTGATTCATCGATCTCTTTTCGAATCCGGGTAAGGGTTGAGTGCTACCTCCGTCTTTCCAGCTGAAATTCGGGTGGTTTCTCCAACCTGGATTGTAGTTGTTGCTGAAAGCGTTGTTCTGTCGAGCAATGAAATCGACTTCTTCCATGGCCATAATGACTTGTTTACAGTCATTCGTCTTATGATTTCCTCCACAAGTATTACAGGTGAGTCTGGTTTTTGATAGCTCGACTTGAAGTTGTTCGAATTTTTTAGAAAGAGCTTCAAGCTGTGCTGTGACAAGGGTGTTGGAATCAACGTGGTGTATTCCTTTATGGGTAGGTGTAGATCTTGGTGGGTTGTAAGCGAAACTTTTCTTTGCGGCCTTTTCCAGGACTTTAAATGCTTCATTAGGTGATTTGGATCCCAGGTCTCCACCAGCGATTTGGTCGATGGCCTGTTTGTTTTAACTGGATTGTGCGTCAAAGAAAGTTTTTACTTGTAACCATACGCTCAGTACATGGTGTGGGCATCTTCTCAGAAGACTTTTGTATCTTTCCCATGCTCCGTGTAACGACTCATCATCATCGGTCCGGAATCCGGTAATGCTGGCTCGGTATTAGGCAGTTTTATCGGGCGGAAAATATTTGAGGAGAAACTGTTCAACCATCTGGTCCCAAGTGGTGATGGAACCAGAGGAAAGAGATTCTATCCATTCTAGGGCTTGGCCCCTTAGAGAGAAAGGAAAGAGTTTAAGCTTGATTTGATCTTCTGAACAGTTTTGGATTTTAAAGGTTCCGCAGATTCGTAAGAATCGAGATATGTGAGAAAAAGGGTCTTCGTCGAGGAGACCATGAAATTGAACTGAATTTTCCACCATATGAATGGTGCTAGATATGATTTTGAAATTTTCGGTGATTTCGGGTGGAGCCACTCCATTTCCGTAGCCTTCAAGAGTTAGCTTGGCATACTGGCTCATGTTCGGCTCATTGTTCTGGGCCGCCATCATTTATTCGGTTTGATTTTCTCCTGATGTAGTGGCGTCTACTGATTCATCTTTGATTGCTTCTGCGATTTCGGTAGTTTGTTTACGAGTTCGTCGACGAAAGAGTCATTCCAGTTCAGAAAGTGGAGAAACAAGCTCAGGCTCAAAAGTAGAGGACATACATGGGACTAAATCAAAATTAAACTAAAGTAAAAGTTAGCTAAAGTTAGTACCTAAATGTTAGTCTAATATTAAACTACGAGTTATGCTGTGCTATTTTTAAACTAAACTAAACTAAGGTCTAAATTAATTAAGCTAAAGTAAGGTAAGGTAAATAAAGATAAAAAGTAGGGCTAGCCGTAAAATTATATATATTTTAGTATTTAGTAAATAAAATAAGATAAAATAAAATAGAAGTAAAAAATTTGTACAATTATAAACAATGATTAAATTAAAACTTGGATCGTTCTTAGAAACGTACCGTGTCCCCGGCAACGGCGCCAAAAACTTGATGTGTGCTGCGCGTGCGTCTTAAATATGATTGATTGGATTATTTAGCTTTTGCACAAGATCGTGTTTTAAATTTATAAAAGTGATTTCTACAAAGACTAAACACACACAAAATAGGCAAGTGTACCTATCGTATATGTAGAATAGTATTGGTAAGAACCAAGTATCGATCCGTGGACACAAAGGTTTCTAATAATAAATCGTTGTTTTGCTTTAATCGGAGGTTTTAATCATTTTGAGGTTAATTTTTGAAATTTTTATAAAATGTAAATACTTAAATATATTATATAGGTGACCAAGATAAGAAATTCTAAACGAGTTGTTCAATTATGCGAAGGTTACCATCTAAGATCAATAATCCACTCTATTTTAGCATTGATAATTAATATGTAGACATGTGATAAACTTACCGTAGCAATATGTGATAGATAGCTCCTTAAACCTTAAGTGAGCATCTTTGGCACTAAGGAGATGATATACGCATTTTAAAGCCCACCATTTCCTAATGTCATACCATCTCAATGATGTCAATTTAAGTTGGCAAGTAGTTTCGTAAAGTAGAAAGATTAGGATTGACTTCAATTTCTCGAATACCAATTCAAACAACTTTGGGTGGTTGTATTTCATCACACAACCTCCCCTTGGTTGATTTAAGTAGGTTATAATTACACATTCCGTTAACATATGGTTTCTTTAACTAATTTGATATCCTAAGCAAAGTCATTTTCGGATTACCAAGGTTTAGAAAAATACACCATAACTTATATCTCATCATTTCTAAGTACAATATAAGGATCCATGTTTCGATAATGTATCAAAGTATTTCTATCTTTCAAGAACATGAATCGATCATGAACGATTGCCAATGAGATTGACAACCACCAACTTTGAGTTAGTAATTTAAGATGGTGAAACAAGATAATTGCAATATAACCATGTACTTTACTAGACTACATCAAATGTCTTGATTAATTATCAAGTTAAACAAAGCTTCTTCATAGATTTTAGATGGTAAAAGGAGTTTAGCTCATAATGAGCATGATGATAAACATTAAGATGATTGATAATAACAAATACATGATTAAAACTTGGAACAATCTAACCAAATGTAGATGAATCTTTCTTCTTAATGATGGTAGTGATGGTTGATGATGATGATTAGTGGTGATGACCTCCAAACTTTCAAACTCTTCACTAGATCTTCAAAGTGAGTGTTAGTGTGTGTTTTTATAAGTGAAAACCGGAGAGAATTATTTTCAAGGCACACTTGATGAATGCAACATGAGCCACTATTTATAGGCAATCTGGACGGTGAGGCACGGCCCCGTGCATGATGAGCACGGCCCCGTGTACTTTTATGACATGTGCCAGATTTGTTTTCTCTTTTGTGTGAGGTGGCAACGACCCCGTGGTTAGCAGACACGGCCCCGTGGTTTTTAGTGACATGTGCCCAATTCTTCTTTGTCTTTTCTGCATTTCCGTCCACGGCCCCGTGCATGCTTAGCACGACCCCGTGCTTTTGTTCTCAGATTTTGTCTTTTCTGCATTTCCGTCCACGGCCCCGTGCATGCTTAGCACGGCCCCGTGCTTTTGTTCTCAGATTTTGTATTTTCTTGTGTCAAAAGCATGGGGGCTTGTTTCTTGAGACATGGGGGCGTGTTTCTTTGTTTTCTTGTGTTTTCTTCTGTTTTTCTTGTCTTTTTGCTTGTTTTTTCGTTTGGGGTTTGGTTTCACCTGAAATTATGTTTTATTATGATAAATAGCCTTTTATGCTATGTTATTAGATAGAAATTGCAGTTTTTAGAGATTATTTGATGCCGAAAAGATGTATATTTCTATGTACATCATAGTTTGATTTATCATCACTTCAATTATGTTAATCGTACGAATCACAAACCCAAACCAATGATTACAATCACCAAAGTCTTGTTCTTGCTCTCCAAAATTCGTCCCTATGTTGTTTTGCATAAAAGATAACTCAAAAGGCAGCCTAAAAACTCATAAAATATGCATAAAATCAGCAGTTACGACTCCGGACCGTGGCCCACGGTTTCCACCGTGGGTCACGGTGTATTTTGTGTCTTCTGGACCGTGGCCCACGGTCTCCACCGTGGGCCACGGTGGGCTTCACCGTGGAACAGAGGTCACGGTACGGTCACTACTAGAAAAAAGTAATGTTTCCTACAAAAAATTCCAACACATTTCTTACAAACTCTATTTCCAACACTTTCCAACGAAATTCTTACGCAAAAGGAAGATAGTGACAAAAAAAAATTGTATTAGAAATGCGTATCGAATATTCCAACACATTTTCAACCAAAAAAATTAGTTGTACGCTTTTATGTAACATTTTCGTGAGAAATGCGTAACAAAGAAAAAAAAATATAAGTAATAGATTTCGTTGAAATTGCGTAGGAACTATCCAACTCAATTTTAAAGAATGGTTAATTACAACCTTTTGTTATATATATAATTTTTTTTTATTATTATTATTATTATTATTATTATTATTATTATAATATTGTTGTTGGTTATGTTCATTTTTAATAGTTTGAATTTTGTCTTTTTTTCTAAAAAAGCTATTGATGACAATATTATGAATTTATTAATATTAATATGCACATAATATACATACATAGTTTGGACCTTGCAATTGAATTCCAACAAAGTACAAATAGATACAATAAAGGTCCAGGCGCGGGATTGAACATCCGAACCATACGTGTAACAACCCAGCTACCACCGCACCATAATATTGTCCGCTTTGGCCGGGACGTACTGCAATCGCCTCACGGATTTGCTTTTGGTTGCCCAGGTGGTCACCCATCCTCATACTTCTCCCACCTGAGCACGCTTAACTGTGGAATTCTCCTCTCATCCACTACCATTAAGTGCCCAAAACGCGTTATGATGGGGAAGGTATCCGCCTCCATATAAAGAAGGCTTAGTTCTCCTTCCAACCAATGTGGGATGTCACAATCCACCCGTCTTAGGGTCCAGCGTCCTCGCGGGACCTGGCACCACCGGTCCGGCCCTGGCTCTGATACCACTTGTAACAACCCAGCTACCACCGCACCATAATATTGTCCGCTTTGGCCGGGACGTACCACCATCGCCTCACGGATTTGCTTTTGGTTGCCCAGGTGGTCACCCATCCTCATACTTCTCCCACCTGAGCACGCTTAACTGTGGAATTCTCCTCTCATCCACTACCATTAAGCGCCCAAAACGCGTTATGATGGGAAAGGTATCCGCCTCCTTATAAAGAATGCTTAGTTCTCCTTCCCAACCGATGTGGGATGTCACAATACGTCCAGGTGCAAGCGAGCCGAGCTGCTCCTAAGCTACTTGAGATCGGCTCGTTAAGAAGTTCGATCAAGCCCGAGCCTGAGCTTCACTTATTGAGCTCGAGCCGGCTCGCGAGCCTTTTTTTTAGCGGCCAAAGAATCTTCCAAATTAATTGCTGGCTAAACTCACCAAATCGGGATACACTCGCATTTCGATCTGGAGAAAACCCTCACCTAAGGGCAATGCCCATGAACACTCGTCCGAATGCACGACACTATAGTGAGATAAAACATGTTTAGTTCAAGATCAAACTAATGAATGTCACCTTCTCGCCTAGTCTCCCATCATCACCTTAGTGTCGCTGAAACTAAATGCCCGCAACCCTAATGAGCTTCTCATTTATATATTTTAAAATATATATATATATATATAATGTTATGAAAAAATAAACAAAATAATATATATTATTTTATACATAAAATTACAATAAAAAATATATAAAATAATTACAAATATATAAAAAAGTAATTAAAAAAGAGTAAACAAACCGAGGTCGAGTTTGTGACATCTGACCCTTCGCACCACCAATATTGTCCGCTTTGCCCACGAAGAGCTCACAGATTTGTTTTTTGTTGCCCATGTGGAGACTTCCCAAAAGGTCACCCATCCTGCTACTACTTCCAGCTGAGCACGCTAAACTGTGGAGCTCTCATCTAGTCCACTACCGTTAAGCCCAAAACGCGTTGGTGATTTAAGCGGCGGGCCATTTACTTATGAACCAAGGATCTCTCTTGTCCACGGCCGATGTGGGATTTGTCTAGGATGTTACAAACGCCGCCCCCCTGGACTCATCGTCCTCGATGAGGTTTGCCCCACCATCCCATCCATGATATGGGATTTGCCTAAGGTGTACCTCACGACACCCCCGAGGACTCACCATCTTTGATGAGGTTTGCCCCACCATCCCGTACAGTAAAAGAGTGGATCTGATATCACTTGTGACATCCGGCCCCTTGCACCACCAATATTGTCCGCTTTGCCCATGAAGAGCTCACGGATTTGTTTTTGGTTTCCCGGGTGGAGACTTCCCAGGAGGTCACCCATCCTGCTACTACTTCCGGCTGAGCACCTTAACTGTGGAGCTCTCCTCTCGTCCACTACCGTTAAGCCCAAAACGCGTTAGTGATTTAAGAGGCGAGACATTTACTTATGAACCAAGGATATCTCTTGTCCACGGCCGATGTGGGATTTTCCTAGGATGCGAGTTTGAAAATCTACTTACGAGCCAAGCTCGAGGTTGTGCTTCCAAAGTAGAGCTCGAGCTTCGTGTAAGTTAAAGAGCTGAGCCCGAGCTCGGCTCGTTTGCTCCCCTAAATTGAGCTAAGCTTAAAATGTGCTGGTCTTTGATTGTATTTAGTTTATTTTTCCTAAAACATTTACTTTTATTTATAAACTAGTGTATCACCCGGCGCATTGAGCCGGGGCATTTCAAAACCCAGACGGTAGTAAAACTCAAGCGTCGGTGGTCTCTGTTTTGAGACGGTAAGTCGACGCGAATTCGGTCAGTTTTTGTTACGTGAGTTATGGTATCGGAACTAAAACAACAAATAAGAAAAAAAAAACAATATAAAAACTAAGGTGGGCCAATGGGGTGACGTCGGTCACTAAAACACGGACGTTGGTAGAACCCAAGCTTTTTCGTTCCGGCCAATGGCGAGTCTACACAAATTTGGTCGGACCGCGCCACGTTCGTTATAGGACTGAAACTAATACCAAAGGCTAAAAACAAAGGTCGGTTTCGGAAGTGTAACAAAAGTAATAAAAACTACCGTACTCCAATGTCCGTGTGCGTATGTATATACATATAAATGCACATACGACCATCGTATGTGCAATTTGAAAGAAATTGAAATCTTTCTTTACATCTCCACCACTCTAACCTCAAATGGTGCTCGCGGTTCAATTTGCGACATATTAGTTAGGGCTTTTGATCAGTAAGTCAAAAACGCTTTGAATAACATATTAACTTGATAAGACTCCACCTTATCAGCGGGTCAACCCATCTGGGTCCAAAAGGCCTTAGGTCAGTTAACTTGACCCAGTCAATCAGGAGCAAAGGTTTAGGGCCGAATTGGTGGCGGGTTGACAGTTGACCATTGACGGTCACAGGCTGAATGTTAGGAGGCATTAATTACCTAAATTATGTTATAAGTATTTCATTTCTGTTTTAGTTTTGAATGTCTTGTTTATTTAGATTATCAAGTTCATCTTGTAATTGGAGACTTACCATCTCGAATTGATTTAATTGGAGACTAGCCCCTCTCGAATCGGGCCAACTATCTTCATAATTCAATAAAATATATATTTTAGTTTTTGGGTTCTATCATTTGGTTCCATTGCCGGGTTTCAATCAACCCGGAGCGATCAAATCGCCGCTCAGTTAGCTGTCATCAACACCAAGCTCGACTCCATAATATCGAATGTCGCAGAACTCATGGCTATGAGGTTTGGAACACGCATCAGGTGCAGTAATCAAATGGAACCTAGTTCGGGGAGAAGTTCAAATGGAATATTTGGTACAAAACCTCCCGCACCATCTACACCTAACCCGAGACCAACAATAGCACCAAAACAGGACATCATTGCGCCATCTACACCTACACCGACACCAACTATAACACCTACACCTCTACTACTACCATATTGTGTTTCCCCTTTGGAAGATTCTTTCAAACATCAAAAAACAATTCCATTGTGCACACCCCTTGCCCCACCGTTACTATTTCCTCCACATTCACATCTTAAAGCTGTCAAACATGGGATAGAGCTCGCAACAATCAATCCAACATTAACAGAGACTTTCCATGCACAAGGAATAGGTAGTACTAGAACACTGTTGCATTTCAAAAGTGTCACAAGGAGACTCGAGTGGTGTCCGCCATGGCGCTATGCAGATCAAATTTCTCATCTTCTCGACTTGAGGACAAGTCATTTCTCCGGGCCGGAAGTATTGATAAGACTCCACCTTATCAGCAGGTCAACCTATCTGGGTCCAAAAGGCCTTGGGCCAGTTATATAATAACTCGGGTTTTTCGAGTATTATAATATCCATTATTCGACCCGTTTTCGTTTACGAGTCAATAATCATTTATTATTTATTATATTTAGTTAATAATCTATAAGATCTTTCAATTTAATACAATATACACCCCTTAACTAGTTTTAACATATTAATTCCACATATTAATTCCAGGAACCAATCTGCTACTTTTATTAAAAATAATAATAATATATTATAACCCAATCTTATCCAAACCCGTTGACCCGTATTTGAATACCAAACCATAACCCGATAACTTTCTTGCACCTTAATCTTCGTAAATAATTCAAAATTTGATTATGCGTGATATTCTCTATCCTATAATCGGCCTAAACCGACCTATCAATTAGGTAACACGATATACTTTGATCTTGTTTACATATTAACGAACCGAGTATAACACGTAAACCATAAACGTATTAAACGACAATTATAGATCAATCAATCCTCCATGTGCGATCGCCATAGCAGCGCCAGAAAAACCTCAGACGCAATTGAATTATTACGAACTGTTCATCGGGTGCCCGTCCATCGTCCTCGCCGTCACTACCGTTTGTCGTACGCCACCAATTTGTCCCCATTTATGGTAATTGATTCATGCTTCCTGGTCGTTTTAATCTATCTTGCAATAACCCTAAACTTAATTGAACGATCGTAAGGTGGATTGAGCGAGCAGCCCGACTCGTTTCCCAACTTTTATTGACCCAAGCTCAAGTAGCTCGTGAGGGCCTCAACTCATTTCAAACTTTTTATTGATCAGAGCTCAAGTTGCTTACGAGTAGCTTTGCTCGACCTAAGAAGCAAAGCTCGGCCAATTTGGAGCTTTTATCGTTCAAGGCTCAAGTAGCTCGTGAACAGCTTGACTTGTTTACATCCTTTAAATATAAAATACATACAACAGAATTTTGGAACGAAAACAAAACATGGTTTAGTCAAAACATATAGCTTAACACGGATCGAATAAAAAGAATAACAACAATATAAACATAAACATATAACTTAACATAAAAATAGTCAATTTAATTAACATATGTACTATGCAGTACATATATAATAAGTATATATTTTAACATAAAACTAGGCCTGTAAACGAATCGAACGTTCGGTGAACTGTTTGTGAATTGTTCGGCGGGAAGTTCGTTTACGTTCGTTTATTTAATAAACGAAAGAACATGAACAAAAAGTTTGTGTTTGTTTAACTAAATGAACGAATATGAACACATGTTCCGTTCGTTCATTTATGTTCATGAACGTTCGTTTATGTTCGTTTATTTATGTTCGTTCCTGTCTGTTTATTTATGTTTGTTTATTTATTAATAATAAATAATTAAATATTGATTGAATGAGTCATCTACTAAAAGTTTTATATTTGTTAATTTTTCTTCATTTAAGTGTTTTCATTTATGTTTTTTATGTTTGTTTGTGTTCATGTATGTTCATTTATCTTTGTTCAATTATATTCATTTAGATTTTAAACAAACGAATGCAAATTTCAATATAAAAATAAACGAACATGAACTTAAATATTTTTTCGATTAAGTGTTCGTGCTCGTTGAAAAATTTAAACGAATAGAAAAAGGAAAATAACTATATTGCGTCATAGTTGCGTAAGAAAATAAAAACATTAAAAATAGAAAACAATATATTATCTCGTAAGAAATGCGTAAGAAATATGTGTAGGAAATGTGTAAGAAAGTGGTATCACAAGTTCTAATTAATTGTGTAAGAAATGCGTTGGAAATTTCCAACGACATATTTGTGTAGGAAATGTTTTGGAGAATGTGTTGGAAATGCGTAAAAAAATATTTCCCACGAGGCTTTTTCCCACATACCCGTTTATGTTGGAAATGTGTTGGAAACAGTGATTTCCTACGCATTTCCAACGGAAAGTGATGTAGGAACTTGAACAATTTTCTAGTAGTGGGTGGCCTGTGTCCATTTTGTGCATTTGGACCGTGGCTCAGGTTTGGACCATGGGCCACGGTGGACTTCAACCACATAACTTCTTTTCCACTTTTTTTGACCTCTCTCGCGTCTTCAGTTCCATAGGTTTCTTCGTTATTCATCGTAATAGGCCCAGAAACCTCCTTTAAACCTACAATTTACCAACAACACCGTAGTTAAAAATTGTTGTAGTGCGATGATGATCGGTTAAAAAAATTTAGTGCATCAATTAATCATTCAATCCATAGGTTTCACGGTTCAAAAAATGTACTCAATTCGTTAAAGTTAAAAATGGATTGTAAAGTACCTCTCGACTGCAACTAAATACATGAATAAAAAAATACAACTCAAATAAAATGGATTCAAGATACATTTAATGACACCCAAGAATTATATTATGAATATAGCAGAACAAGATAACATAGTTACAAAACCATGATAATGGTGTTAATTTCCTGTGCCATAACACATGCATACAAACTCTATAGTCACCAAAACATAATACATAGTTACATACTACCTCAAACCAGACAACTACCAGAAGTTCATACAACACGATCAAGTGCAAAACAAAGTTTCTGATGAACCCTAAATGACGAAACCCGAATCACCGTTCCTTCCTTGAACCTAGTTGTCTTCACAACCTGATTCCAGTTGGTCTTTAAAACGGAACACTCTTTACTCATGCTCCACTTGGCAAGATTACCTTTTCGGATCAAACACGTGCACACTTATGTCTTGCTTCTTTCCAAGTAATATCTTCTCATCAGCCGTCAAGAAGCCCTGACTACAAACTTTCAACACCGGAATCAACAGCCGGCCCTGGTTATGCGTCACATCCGTCCGCGTCAACATCTTCTCGATAAATAACTCCGCTTCCGACCCGCCAATGCTTTCAAGAAAATCCATCACATTCACAACTTTAGGTTTTTCAAGAAATACGGCTGGGGTTGAATCATTCAACTTCATGTGATCACATTAATGTTGTCGTTGATCTTCTGTCGCTTACACGTTAGGGTTTTGGAATCGGTTTCTTTATGATCACCAGAAATTACTACTAGGGTTTCAGAATGTGGGCGTTTATGAGCTGGAGCGATGGGTAGAGATGTTGACGATCCACCGAACTTGATGATAAGTTTTCGGACCGTTGGCGGTTTCTTGATCACGGCTTCTCTTCGTTGAATCTCTACGAGCTTCCTGCGCATGAGTTTGATGGTGTTCTGAAGATCGGGATCGTGATAATTCATGGCAGCCAAGAACTCACCGATATATCGCCTGCCCGTTTTTTCTTTCGTAAGGGTTTCTGTGAATGTCAACGCCATTGATCGATTTGGATGTGAGTCGGTGGGGAAAGAAATAATCAATTGAAGAAGACGATAGAGGATATATATTTGGAAGGTTAATTAGTAGAAGTGGAGTTGAATAAATATATTTATATATAGATGATGGGGATTAATCTCAACGGCTACATATTAATCCAACGGATTGGATGCAATGGATCAAAAAAGATTAGGGTTTTAATGATATATAATATACTCTGTTACTGCTTTTCGGACCATTAATTTCCAATTTAAATAGTATTTAGCCTTTAAAATCCGACTTTATTTCATAAGTAAACTACTTTTACGGTGATTTAAAATTTGTAATGTTTGTGCGATAATTAAGTGATGTTTTTAACACGTTTACACAAAGAAGACGGTCATGTCAAGGTTTGCAATGGGTTTAAGCAACACGTACACTACATGGCATTTTACACAATGTGTGTACTGTGGCTATAAACAAACTAAGTTAAGCCTAAACTTAACATGTGAATCATTTTTTTCAAACTTTAGCTCAGATCGGGCCCAACCCGTTTGTTATTTATTAGTTAAGTTTTAACCTTTGATTAATTATTCTTTGTATTTAAAAAAAGAAAACTTTAACGAGCCTAACTTAGCTCGAGCTCGGTTGCAGTATGTACTTTTGTGACAGTTTATGAGTGAGATTTTTTTTATTTACGCTTTTAATCTTTTAAAGCGGTTCTTAAATCATTTTTTAAATAAAAAAACGAGTTTTTGAAGCAACATTTTATGGAGCAGACCATAAACCGCTTCAGTAATTTACTTTGACTGCCAAACACTACTAGAAAAATGAGTTTCGCAATCGCAAAATGACAGTAGTTGCCTTGTTGCGACCAGATTTTTCTACCATAAGGGCTGTTGCAAATCTTGATGCCATAAGAGCGGTCGCAATTCAACTGGATTTTGCTACCATAAAAGTGGTCACGAATTTTGCAACCGCTTTGGCTTTGCGACCAAAATGTTTTTTTTTAAATATATTTTTTGTTTCAGCAATTTCTATATATTAAACCTTGGTAATCCAAGTTTTAAAAATATATAAAAACATCCCACTTGAAACTACAAATTAAAACCCAAGTGTTGTCGGCCCCAATCATTTAGTCGGTAAGTCGACGCGAATTCGGTCGGTTTCGGTGACGTGTGTTATTGTAAAGGAATTAAAACCAAATATAAAACTAAAAGGTAAAAAAGTTGACGTGGACCAATATGGTGATATCAGTCGGTAAAACTCGGACGTTAGTAAAAGACAATGTTGTTGATCCCGGAACTAACATAAAAAAACACAAAAAAAAATGTCGTTGGCTCAGTTTTCATTACTTCGTTATGACGACCGAACTAAATAAACAATAACACTCCCAACAATTCCCTCTCTTAATATTCATCTAAGTTTGAAGAAATGATAGCCAGTAGTGTTTCACCATCTCCCAAAAACACATATTTCAAGTGTTTTGGGAGCTCCTTCAACTTGACCACCGATGGACCCTCAAGTGACGGTTTCTACTTGGAGTCAATAGTGTCCTGTTGTTTCTCCACCTATTGAGACCACGATGGTTTTCCAATGCTAGCAGCGTAAACTTCAACTGCTCTCTCCTTTTCTTGCAATTGTACTGAATGCTCCACTTCTTGTCACACCCCAACCTAAGACAGAAATTATGGGACGCGAATTGATTGTTCACAGCTCACAAGGTACTATCATGCAAATTAATATATGACAATATCTATATAAGTTATTTAAATAAACAATTTACAAATGAGTACATCAATTCACAGAATTTTACAAAACAAATCTTAACCCTTTTGTATACAATTTATCCTAATTGTCCTCACTAAGTGTTGTTCACCTTGATAGACAATCCAACCTGCAAATGCGTACAAAACAGAAAAGGTTTGTCAACACGAGGTTGAGTGAGAAAATCACAAGTTTTGACACCAATAATATATATAAGAAAACTGTTATCTGTGAGTATAAACAATCAAACCATAAAATGTAATATCGTAAACAAATAATGATGAGCGGGCTAAACCGTTGCCATGTGACTCGGGCGTTGGTTTCCATAATTGAGTTGTCTGTGAAACCATTGTCATGCGATCAGACGCCGACCACTACGACATGATGTGGTGATAATGATAAATGATGGACCTCTCTGAATGCGATAAATAACACATAAACAAATAACTAGTAGAAAGTACTTATTCAATTGATACACAACACAAATATAAACAATTTGCCTTTTGAGAATATAATAAAATGTACAATTGATAATAGGTACGCATAAGTCCTCAAAATGTTTTAAAGCGGTAAAAGAGGGGAATGATTATTCACTTGATTAGATGCATAAATTACAAATGAGGATGTGAGGTTGTTAAACCTTTCGGGATTCACCGACAAGGATTCCTAGTTAATAACAACAATATAAATTAGTTATAAATGATATAAAATGGATAATAGATTTAGAGTTTCGATGTGATTTGAATTATGCTAGTGATTAGAATGCTATTGATTAAGCGAATAATGTCCATTGTTATTATTATTGAAAAATCAATATTTTTTATCATATATTTATAAGAAACATAACTTTAATTATTTATCAAATCAGCTTTATCCTAAACGTATATAACATATAATCGAATTTCTAAATAATTAGTTTAATTATAAATTGAGATATAATTATGATAATTTGAATGTAAATATACAAATAAATAATTTTAATGATAAATTTATATATTATTTACGCTGTGTTAGGGTGTCAGTTGGTTAAAGCATGAAAACATAAATTTAAATATAGGAACTGTAATATCCCGAAATTTCTAAGAATAAATTTATATATTATTTACGCTGTAAGAATTAAATTGAATTAGTAGAATAACAATGATATAATAATAAAGATAGAAGGATAGATGAAATTAATTATGGACTTAAAAGAAAAGATGTGCCTAAGGTTCATGGGCTTAGGGAGTATAAATACCCCTTAAACACTAATCCATTCCATCTCCATCTATTTTACACTATAGCCTACACCATCAAAAACACACACTTAAGCTAAACACTCTCTACACTATTCCATTCAACGCACTACAAGAAAACTGGGCATTTGCAACCACTGTTTCGGTTGCAAATTGGTCGCAAATGCTCTTTTGCGACCGAAGTGCAACCGATTTCGGCGGTCGGTTATACCCTGGTCGGTAAATATTTTGCAACTATATTTCGTGACCGAAATTGCGACTAGAGTTTCAGTTGCAAAGATAACGACCGAATTTGTGACCAATTTTTTATTGCGACCAAGATTGTGACCGTAATTTTTCGCGACTGGTTTTGTGACTGAAAATTTAACTACCGACTTTGTGACTGAACTATTAGCGACCGCAAGTAAACCTTTTGCAACTGAAGTTGTGACCAAAACCTTAACGACTGATTTAGCATGATTTGCAACCAATTTTTGCTTAGAGTTTCCTGCTACCAATTTAGCAATGCAACCAGCTTTGCAAAGGTTCAGTCAAAAATATTGTGAAGATTTAAACATATTTTTATATTTAGATATTTCAATACCCATCACCCAAACACAAATAATTCAATAAATTCTTTGAATCGTATACAAACTATATATGACTCAAATATCCAAACACACACTAAATATGATCCAAGTATCCAAACATACATATTTCTCAAATGATGACTGCTAAGGTGAGAAACTTCTTTAATCTGATCTATGCTTTTAATCTTCGATTGTGGCTCATTTTATTCTTCTATAAGGGCTACCAGCTCAACAACTTTATCATGAGGCTTGTCAACATTGTCTTCAATACTTTTTAGTAAATCATCCATCTTGAGAAACAACAAAGCAATATCACAAGAAACAATACTATCAAACGTTATATTCAAAACTATGCACGCCTATGAGACACGAAATTTACATACCGAATGTAAAAACTCTACTCTTGTCTTGGCTCATCACTACATAAAGATTCTCAGAATCAATCTGTACATGAAATCGTCGAGAACATTACTAAGTATAGTTCTATCTAAAGATTACTTTATGGCTCATTCTCATATATAATAACAAATACAAAATGTGAGATGCAGATAAATAGCCCACTTACATGACAATTGTGCCATCGAATCTGTAATTACAATTGTGATCAAGAAAAAACAGTTTGCTAGAAAAATTAAAAAAAAAGGACTATGAAAAGCAACAACGTTTCATACATGTAGATTCTTATTAGCAAAAAAACAACATAATCCATCAAAATGAAACTATTGAGAACGTGTAAAGGGAATATTTAAAGCATATAAAAATTAAAAAATATATTGACATATTCAAGACCCAAAACATTATGATAACTGAGAACAATTAATATAAAGCGATAGACACAACATCAATCAGTTTTATAAAGGTTAACTTGACGGACAAATCCTATGTTAACATGTTTCACATCATTACCTTTGTTTTAGAAAAGCTTAATTAAGTTTTATGACACTGCAACTCTTGAAGCGTTTATTCAAACAGTTGGTGTGCGTCTTTGAACCTGCCCAAACACACACAAAAACGAATCTGTTAAAACGTAACATCAAGTGAATTAAGAAAAACAACGTAGCAAAGTTGTCTATACCACATATACCGAATTTCGCTTCATAAACAAGATGCGATGGTGGTCCGTCAGCTTATGGCTAAGAGTGGAGCGCCGACAGGGTGTTCTTGTGATGCGGTGGTGATTGGTCAATAGGTGGGAGTTGGGATATGTATGGTCGATTAAATGGATTGGGAGAAGGAATAAATGGGAAAATTCCAAAACTGTCTTGAAAATCAATTAGGCAAGAGAAACATGTCTTTTAAAAATTGTATATAAACATGCCAATAAGAATTAATTTTATAATATAAAGATAGTAAATTATTTTTTTTTATTTTAAATTAAGAAAAATAAATAATAAATCTTTACTTGTAAATAATATATCATAAAATATCTCATATGATCAAGGTCATAATAGTTGTAGGTATTAATATGTTACGTTGAAATAGTAATGTTTGTGAGTTGATCAACATTCACCCATTGATCATCAATTACCCAGATCGATCATTCATAACCATCATATTTAGTAAATCTTAAATAGCAAACTATGATAGGGTCTGAGTAATGTAAGATGTAGACAGTCTTACATATACTCTGTAGAAATAGAGAAATTGCTTTCGGACCCAGACCTGTTTAGTTGTAATCTTAGGACCCTGGACCCGACCCTATTGTAAATAACCTGTTCTAATTCGGGTAGGGTCTCACGGGTCTTACCTATTTATGTAAAGAAAAAAATAACCTAACTCGGACCTAGACCCGATTATTAGCATTAGTATTCTTATGACTTGAGAACCAACTATATTTAGAATAACCTTATAACCATAGCTTCATTATTCGTTCAAGCGACCTAACACTCCATAGGCAAAATAACGCTTTGTCGTTATACTCTCTAATACTACATGACTTCTTTGTTCTTATAGTAATTTATTTTTATTTTCCAGTTTTGTATGTTTATTTAATAAAACTTATGTTTATATATTTGTTATACGAGTTATTCGGATTATCCTAATCCAATCTGAATCCATTCGAATTCAATTCAGATCGGATAGGGATTGTCTCTAATTCGAATCGAATCGGATTTCAAATATGGTTTTAACATTTTCAAATTCAAATAATCCGAACCTAATAACCCGCTATCAGAATTGATTAACGCCACTAAAATTGACGATGACACGAATTAACCCTAACGGGACGCAATAGTCATAAGTTAATTTTATAACTACATTTGCAATTTTGACGTTTTTGGGAAATACGAATCAAGTTTTGATTGAGGTGGTCAGTGGATAAAGGAAGAAAGTCAAAATTAATTTTAAGTTTTAAAAATTTATGAAATGAGCTTTAATTGAGATTTGCGAGGAGTGTAAAGTCAAATAATTTACTTAGAGAATTATTTTTTAAAGCCAACGATTGCATTTTTACAGATAAATTTTGATAGTTGTGTATATTTAATCGTTTGTGCGACCAACTTAGCTTTCGTTTTTTAATCAATTTTAAAGTGTGGCCACTGTATTTGCGATCGAACAATTTCGGTCGGTAAATCTTAACCATTTTTATGACCAAATTAAATTTATTTATTTTAAATTAGTGACCAATTTTGCAACTGAAAAGGTTTCGGTTTCGCTACATATGCGACTGATTAGCGACCGAAAAATACGGTTGCAAAATTCACAACCAATTTTGTTTTAGTCGCTATTTTTGTGACCAAACAATTTCAGTTGGTAATTTTGATAACATCATTTATGCAACCGAAACAATTTCGGTTGTTATATTTGCGAGCTAAAAAAATTCGGTTGCTAATTTTGTGACCGACTTTCCTTTGATCACAAATTTACAACCAAACAACTTCGGTTGGTAAAATTGTGACCGTTTTTGCGACCAAAATAATTTTTATTTTATTATTTTTTTAATTTTAATATTTAGCAACCATTTTCGCAACCGAAACAAGTTCGGTCGCTACATTTGCGACCGATTAACGACCGAATAACCCGGTCGCTATTTTTGCGACTGTTTTCGTTTTGGTCGCTAATTTTGTGACCGATTTTGATTTGGTCGCTAATTTTGCGACCACATTGATTTCGGTCACAAATACGGTCGCTAGTTTAGTGACCATTCTGGTTGGTCGCAAAATTCGGTCGCTTTTGCCCATTTGTGTAGTAGTGATGATCCAAGACCAACCGAAGGTAAGAAATCATTTATCTCAGCTGATCCAACATATAAAAACCCGACACCGCAACCCCGGGATGCCGAATGATCCATTTGAATCTGTTTTGGACAAAAATCACTCAAGGATAATGTATCCAAATCATTATGTGAGGAATAGTGCTATGATGATAATAACGGATATGTAAGCGAAATAATGATGAACACAAGGATTTGTTACGAGGAAAAGCCCTTGATTATGATAATCTTACTTCGGTCAAAGACTAGCAAGGCAATCTTTGGTCGAATTGCTTCGGTCAAGGATTAACAAGGTAATCTTTGGTCGGATGGTACGTGATTATAATAATCTCCGGCACAAAAACCCCGGGTGATGACAAATCGTCTATCACCACTTTATTACTCAAAAATCGGGTTACAATGGTGGAGATTATGATCAATAATACAACGATTTCTAAGTGTGTGTGTGTATTGCTGTTGTATTCGCAGTGGATTGTGTGTGTTTTTCCAAGCTGATCATAGTCTCTATATATACATGAAATACAATAAGTAAACTCCTATTTTTTAGCCACTAATCAAGCCATTCCTTCAATTTCTTCATTGTAATTGTTTCCTTAATCGGGTTACAATTAGGTAGCTTACCCACGATATCCATGCCCTACTTCATGAAAGGCCATGATGAGGATATAGGATACATAGGCTCTGCTGGCTGATGCAGAATATTGCCATGTCTTTGACAAGAATCACACTTCTTTGAGTACTCCATGGCGTCTCTCTTCATGGTAGGTTAGAAGTATCATGTTCTCAGAATCCTAGAGAATAGGGCTCTACCTCCGGTATGATTACCGCAATCTCCTTTGTGAAAGTCTTTGAGCACCTCTTGAATTTCAGGATCTTCGAAACATCTTAAGTATGGACCTGCAAGAGATTTCCTATACAGAATATTATTTAATAAAATGTATTGTGATACCTTAAGTTTGAAGGACTTAGGTTTCTCTGTGGCTGGAATCTCTCCATTTTGAATGAACTTCTTGATCGGGAGGATCCAAGATCCTTAATTACTTGAGGATAATAGATCCAAAGACACAATATCTTTGTCAGTTGTTATCTCCCCAACTTCTTGTTCTCCTATTGCTGGTGAGAGTACATGGATAATTGGGATCTTCATATCTTTTGGAATCTTCAATGATGAAGCTAAATTTGCTAAGGCATCTGCCCCAGCATTCTCTTCTCTTGGTACCTGTATAATACTAAAAGAATCGAAGAACTTTGATAGTTCCTTCACAACATCTAGATATTTGATTAGTTTTTCACCTTTAACAGCATATGAGCCATTAAAGTGGTTAGCCATCAATAAAGAATCTACATATACTTGAAGATACCTGATCCTCATGTGTTTAGCTAATTGCAAACCTGCGATCAGAGCTTTGTATTCCGCTCCATTATTGGTGGCTTGGAATGCACATGCAATGGACTGGGGTATTATGTCCCCCTGTGGCGATTTCAGTAGGATACCCAATCTTGTTCCTCTTACGTTGGATGCTCCATCAATAAAGAGGATCCAAGGATCCTTGGTTTCTTCCAGTTGTTGAACCTCCAAATCAGCTTCCTCTTGCATGTCACTACTAAAATCAGCCACAAAGTCTGCAAGCGGTTGTGACTTAATGGCTGTTCTGGGCTCATACTGAATATCATATGCACTCAATTCACAGCCCATTTGGCCATCCTTCCTAACAATTCTGGTTTTCTAAGCACATTCTTAACAGGATAATTAGTTCTTAAAATAATAGTATGTGTTTCAAAGTAGTGTCTCAACTTGGTTGAGGCCATAATCAAAGCAAGAATTAATTTTTCAAGGTGAGAATACCTGACCTCTGCGTCTAACAGGCTTTTACTTACATAATATACCGGGTGCTGTTGTCCTTCATGATCCTTGGCCAGAACAACACTGATTGCATTACCTGACACAGCTAAGTACAGAGACAGCGGCTCACCATCTATTGGCGTCATCAAAGCAGTCGCCGATGATAGATAATCCTTAAGAGCCTTTAGTGCATATTCATGCCTTTGAGTCCATTCAAACTTTTTATTTTTCCTCAAGATATCATAGAAGTCTTTGCACTTCTCTGAGGATCTGGAAATGAATCTGTTGAGAGCAGCTATTCTTCCCGTCAGTCTCTGGACATCTTTAGCATTCACAGGAGACTTTAAATTAATGATGGCTTCTATCTGCTCGGGGCTCGCTTCTATTCCCCTTTTAGTCACCATGTATCCTAGAAACTTTCCAGCCTTAACACCAAAATGACATTTTGACGGGTTCAGTTTCATATTGTACTGATTAAGGATATTGAATGCTTCTTCAAGATCTCTAAGATGATCCTCAGCCCTCTTCGACTTCACTACCATGTCATCTATGTAGACTTCCATGGTTTTGCCTAACTGATCCTTGAACATCATGTTGACCAATCTTTGATATGTTGCCCCTGCATTTCTTAGTCCGAACGACATAGCAATATAACAATATATGCCGGTAGGAGTCATGAATGTTGTATCCTCTTGATCAGATGGTTCCATCTGAATTTGTTGAAATCCAGAGGAAGCATCCATAAAGGTAAGCATCTCATGCCCTGCTGTTGCATCCACCATGGAGTCTATATGTGGTAACGGGAAAGGATCCTTGGGGCATGCCTTGTTTAAATCGGTAAAATCGACACACACCATCCACTTTCCATTATTTTTTGAAACAACAACCACATTAGCCAACCATCGAGGATACTTAACCTCTCTGATCATACTGGCCTTAAGAAGTTTTTCAACTTCCTCTTGTATGATCGCGTTCCTCTCAGGAGCAAATTTCCTTTGCTTCTGATGGACGGGTTTAATAGAATAATCAAGGCCCAACTTATGAGTAATTACCTCCTTAGAAATACCTGTCATATCTGAATGTCTGAAGGCAAACGTGGATTTTCTTTGCTTTAGGAAGGATACTATATCCTCCTCGATCTCGTCAGGGATACAGGATCCTAGGAACACCTTCATGTCTGGATCTTCAGGATCTAAAGATACTTCTTTTACATCTTGCTCCCGAGCTTCCAGCACGTCCCTAGGATGTTGTTGTAATTGCTATGCTATCGTTTGTTTAGCTGTCGGCTTCATTGATGAAGAATAATAATTCTTAGCTTCCACTTGGTCACCATCTATCCTTACTACTCTCCAAGGAGTTGGTAGTTTGATGCACTGATGGTAAGTAGAGGCTACAGCCTTCATTCCATATATCCAAGGCCTGCCAAGAATAATGTTGCAACAAGAAAGACTGTAAATAACACAAAACTTTTGGTAAGAGTTTAACCCTTCGATGTATATTGGGAGTTTGATGTCCCCCAATGTTTTCTTGGTTTCACCACTGAAACCCACTAACACCGACATTCTTGGGATGATTTCTGAGTCCAGGATGTTCATTTTCTGTAGTACGTCATGTTGGATGATGTTGACCGAGCTTCCACCGTCGACTAGGATCCTGCGTACATAATGGTTAGCAATAAATAAAGTTATAATCAAACCATCGTGGTGAGGATCCTGGATGCTTGTCTTATCTTCTTCGTCAAAGAAGATTCTTTTGTCAGTCGTCAAAGTAGTGGATATGACTGGTCGGTCTCCGTTCTCCAACTTTGTTTATTTGGCGTGTCTTTTTGCTGAGGAGAAAGAAGTACCGCATATATCTGAGCCACCGGAGATGAAGTTGATTACTTGTGCATCTGGTGGGGGCGGAGTTGCTTTTTGTGATATATATTCAGGATCCTGGATCTTAGACTTTTTTTCTTCCCAAGAGCTCTTTGAAATGACCCTTGCTCAGGAGGTATCCAATTTCCCTCCTTAAACCAATACAACCTTCTGTCTGATGGCCAAAGTCTTCATGGAATGCACACCACTTGGACTTGTCTTTGAAGGATGTTGTTTTCTCATTTTTTCGAGGCCACCTTACTTTCTCTCCAAGATCCTTCATGGCACAAATCAAACCATGGGTATCAATAGAGAAGCAATACTCGGAAATACTTGGGTAGTCCTCATCATCTTCTCCTTCTTCAACTGCCCAGACATTTTGATTGTTGGATTTTGAGTACGACTTTGAGTCGTTGTTCCTGAATGAGGATCCTTGTTTCTGGTTAGGTGACTCTTGTTTCGTTGGAGCTCCTAACTGTTCTTGGATCTTCTTGTCATCTTCTAGTCTTATAAATCTGAGTGCCCTGTTTCTGACTTCATCTAAAGTCCTGCATGGAGTCATCACAAGATCGTCATAAAATGGGGAGCCTCTTTGAAGTCTCATCTTGAATGCTTCAACAGTCGTAGCCATATCAACACTAGGGATCTCTAGGGCCTCCCTGCCAAACCTTGTAACAAAATCCCTAAGGGATTCATTATAAGGTTGGATAACTCTATACAAATCATTAGTTAACTTCTCAAATTTCCTACTACAAGAAGTAATAGAATAGGGAGGAAGACTTAGCAGCCATTTAAGTGCAGATCCTGTTAGTGTGGATCCGAAACCCTTGCATAGACATGCTTCCTTGAGTCTTTCAGGAATTGGGTTGATCTCCATCCTCTCCCTATATTGAGCCACGTGCTCTTCCGGATCAGTGGTCCCATCATACACCTTCATGTTGGGTGTTTGAAAGTGTTTCAGGACTTCAGCATCACAAATAGGTGGAGCAAATCTAGACAACTTATGGCTCCCTTCTGGTATTTCAGGAATTGGACGGACCACTCATGGCACGCTGGATATCATATCCTTAAGCTTCTGAAGTTCCTTATCCATAGCCAGGTTGATACCTGTATCCTTCATAGAGCCAAGATTAGTGTCTATAGATATATGATTATACATGTTACCTCTCAGTTGATTGAACGTTGGTATCCCAGAAGTGTAGCCAAGATAAGAAGCATCTGCTATAGGAGTTGGTCCACCATAGGCAATGGTTTGCATGGGGATTATGTCTCCTTCATGAACCTCTGAGGATCCTTGATTCCGCCATAAGGATCCTTGAGGTTGGGAGCTAAAGGATCCTTGGTGATACATCCCAGAGGACCCTGGTTGAAGGAACGATGATCCTTGAGTTTGCTGACCCATGGGTCCCTGTTGAAGGATAGATGATCCTTGTTGAAGGAACGAGGATCCTTGAGTTTTCTAACCCATAGATCCTGGTTGAAGGATAGATGATCCTTGCTGGAAGATGGAGGATCCTTGAGTCTGTTGAGCCACGGATCCTGGAATAGTGAAATCCAGAATCCTTGGCATCAAAGGAGTCTCATCCTCCAGTGGTCTCTTTCTTTTCTTGAGATCTTCAATTTCACGAAGGATCTTCTTATTAGTCTTAGTTTGCTGCTCCATGTATGCTTTAACCTGTGAAAACATAGCAGAAACATCATTGTTAGATTTAACCACCGATGTGGCAGCAGTGGTCTTTGAGCTCTGGAAGACTGGAATTTGTGTCTTGTTTCCAGCAGCAGCAGCCCGTGATACTCCCGTGATTGGAGGACGCATCGGCTGCAAAGTCTTTGATGAGAGAGAAACCGAAGATGACATGGTTGATGAAGCAGAGGTTGATTGAGAGACCATTGATAGTAATATGGGTAAGAAAGGTTGAATATTGATAAGGTATTTTCTGGATTATAGCACCAATTGCCCCACGGTGGGCGCCAAATTGTTTTGGACAAAAATCACTTAAGGATAATGTATCCAAATCTATTATCTGAGGAATAGTGCTATGCTGATAATAACGGATATGTAAGCGAAATAATGTTGAACACAAGGATTTGTTACGAGGAAAAGCCCTCGATTATGATAATCTTACTTCGGTCAAAGACTAGCAAGGTAATCTTTGGTCGAATTGCTTCGGTCAAGGATTAACAAGGTAATCTTTGGTCGGATGGTACGTGATTATAATAATCTCTGGCACAAAAACCCCGAGTGATGACAAATCGTCTATCACCACTTTATTATTCAAAAATCGGGTTACAATGGTGGAGATTATGATCAGTAATACAATGATTTCTAAGTGTGTGTGTGTGTATTGCTGTTGTATTCGCAGTGGATTGTGTGTGTTTTTCGTAGCTGATCATAGCCTCTATATATACATGAAATTCAATAAGTAAATTCCTATTTTTTAGCCACTAATCAAGCCATTCCTTCCATTTCTTCATTGTAATTGTTTTCTTAATTATCCACACGGTTTGTTAACTTGATTGCGAGATAATATGTTGGAATTGGTAACTAGCCGTTATACCTGCACAAACTATCAAGATAACAAAGGAAAATCGTTAATAAATAATAAGTACCGAGGATCATTGATCCTGACAGGATCTACAGCATATTCTAAGGATAATTGATCCATATTGTATGCTAGGATAACATATCCACAGTGTCAAATTTCCGTGCACTAACAGAATCTAGATCTAGCTTTATTCGAATGTTTAATCAACCCAAAACGAGCTTAAGAGCCACCTTAGCTCAGATCTGGATACCCCGAAGCTACCTAGGTCATAAACGATCAAACCCCAACCAACCACGGTGGTTAACGGCGGCTGACGACACCGGAATCGAAGAAAAACCCTAAAAACGCGAAATAAGAAGCTGAACAGGACTTATACGGGCATATATGTATATACGCTGTATAAGTATGAGTAGCGCATAAGTATATGCCCCGTAAAAGATAAATAGACCGTATAAGTAAGAGCAACGTATATGTATATGTATTCCGTGTATGTATGTGGTGTATATGTATATGACGTGTATTTATGTAGCGCATATGTATATGGCATATATGTATATGTAACTCGTGTATGGATGTAGCGCATATGTATATGTAAGCCGTGTATGTATGTAGCGTATATGTATATAGCTTGTATGTATACGTCCGTGTATGTATATGTAACACATAAGTATGTGCATGCTGTATATTTATGGACATATATGTACGACTTATACGCTGAGACAACTTATGCGTTGGAAATAACTTATACGCCTACAAGGACTTATACGCTAGAGTGAATTTCCAAATAAACGGATGATAAACGGCGTATACGTACGTAAATGTTAGATATGGACTTATATGGTATATAAAGATAAGTAATTAAGGAAATGTAACGTTTAAAACGGGAAATGACTTAGAAATATAGTATAATTAAGAGTTTGAGTGATGCTTGTTGATTGGTACATAGTTAGCCATGCACAACTTAAGAAGGGCGTTACCGTAAACTCAGAAAGGAATCGCTTACAGGTGAGTTTTTAGCCCCCTTTCCTTGTTATGTTTTCGGGGTTGTGTGCATACTTGATGTGATTAGTTAATACACTTACCTTAAGCGGTAGGTGTATGCCATACATGATTTATGTGATAGTTATTGAAGTTATGAATGAATGCTTGACGGTACGTGAACAATCTTTGAATATTGTACGTGAATGTTACATAACTCCTGTATGTATGTAGCGCATATGTATATGTAAGCCGTGTATGTATGTAGCGTATATGTATATAGCGTGTATGTATATGTCCGCGTATGTATATGTAACACATAAGTATGTGCATGCCGTGTATGTATGGACATATATGTACGACTTAAACGCTGAGACAACTTATGCGTGGGAAATAACTTATACCCCTACAAGGACTTATACGCTAGAGTGAATTTCCAAATAAACGGATGATAAACGGCGTATACGTATGTAAATGTTAGATATGGACTTATATGGTATATAAAGATAAGAATTAAGGAAATGTAACGTTTAAAATGGGAAATGACTTAGAAATATAGTATAATTAGGAGTTTGAGTGATGCTTGTTGATTGGTACATAGTTAGCCGTGCACAACTCAAGAAAGGCGTTACCGTAAACTCAGAAAGGAATCGCTTATAGGTGAGTTCTAGCCCCCTGTCCTTGTTATGTTTTCGGGGTTGTGTGCATACTTGATGTGATTAGTTAATACACTTACCTTAAGTGGTAAGTGTATGCCATACATGATTTATGTGATAGTTATTGAAGTTATGAATGAATGCTTGACGGTACGTGAACAATCTTCGAATATTACACGTATCACCAGGGAAGATGATTGTTAGAAGATGTGATTCTTATATATATATGATGTATGATTGATATATGTATGTTATATGAAAGATTGGAAGTATGTATGAAAGCTTATAAGTATGACTATAAGAAATGTATAGTTTGGTTATATGGAAACAAGGGAACCGAGCCCCAATATTACTCGAGGAAGAAGGGGACCGAGCCCTAATACCAGAGGAAGAAGGGACTGGGCCCTAATAATATCCGAGGAAGAAAGGGAATCGGTCCCTAATAATACTCGAGGAAGTAGGGAGTAATGATTTTTAAAACGTATAAGTATGTAAAGTAAGATTAAATAAAAGAATGAAAGAAAGAAAGAAAGAAAGAAAGGAGGTATATACTTATGTATGTACAAAAGAAAGACGAACATGTTAAGTAAGTAATATGTATCTTCGGACATGTATAAGTAAGTATGTGTATGTATTGTATGTTTCCTGATTAACTAGAACTCACTCAGCGAATCTGACTTTTAGTATACACGCAGGTAAATAGACTGAAGCAGCTGGCTTGAGAGGGACACATGACATGATTTGAAGGGACGGACATCCAAAGAAGATTATTCATGATGTTTCAATAAACTATTTTATGTTATGTTATAAAGACAAGTTTTGAATGTTTTGTAACGAATGATTGAAGTTTTATTATTCTGCGAAAGTTTTAATTAACTCTGATATTTTGAACTGTTTTTATGAGTAAATTCAACGCCAATGTAGGGCACCAGGAAAAGGGCCTTACAAGTTGATATTAGAGCATAAGTTCGAGAGAATTAAGCATCCTACATGCTTAGACTCGAACATAAAATGAGACTTAAGTGAGAAATGAAAGAAGATGCCAGTTCAAGAAAGCCATGTGTCACTCAAGCAAACTAAGTAAAGGTAAAGTGTATGATTAATTTCATGTGTAATGTAAGAATGTGTAAGAAAGGTAGCTTAAGTGCTATAGGACACGGAAAGTAACGTGATCACCTAATCACAGCTGGCCACTATTATTGTTAGCCTTACTATCCTTGTACTAAATAGTTCATTAAGTGATGACGTTTGTGTTTCCTTCTAGAATACGAATGGCTGGAGCAAGAAAGGTTGTTGGTCAAGGAGGTCGTACTGGGCGTCGTGGCAGGCCACGTATTGTCCGAGAACCTTTTGTAGAACCAGTTACTAACACAAGATAGGAGAGGAGTGAAACTCTGTGAGGACCAAGCAACAATGAAGGGTATCAACTGGATCCTGTTGTTCAAGCCGCCATTGCACAAGTTGTAGCTACTGCAGTGAAGAATATGCATCGTAGCAAGTCTACTGAAAGCCATGCAAGGACCGCTGAGAGGACAGGGAGAATGGTAAGAAGGATGATGAGAGAGAGAAAGGTGACTCGAGTGAGTTTAGGTCTGTGAAGGTTGATGAAAGAAAGAGAGGTCGAGGTGGGTGTAACTACAAGGCGTTCAAGGGTTGCGACCCGCCAAAGCTGATTGGTTTAGGGGATGCAATCGCTACTTTCCAATAGACAACCACCATGGACAAGGTCATTCGAATCAGTGAGTGACGTCCCGACCAAGCAGTGGGTTATGCTACTCCGTCGTTTGGTGATGAGGCTATGTACTGGTGGGAGACTTTTGAACAGAGGAAGACTCAAGAAGAGATTAAGGCGATGAGGTGGGATGACCTGAAGGAGTTGGTGATGAAGCGATTTTGTGCTGATGCTGAGGTTGAAAGAGCTGAGATGAAGTTTTTAGATCTGAAGCCAGGAAATATGACACACCGCGAATACACTACTAAATTCAATCGCATGTCGAGTTTGGTGTCCGAAATGGTGAGCATCGAAGCCAAGCGAATCAAGTGTTACATAAGAGAGCTACCACAAAATGTTTGCACCTTAGTCAAGACTAGTAAACCTGCTACCTTCGACTATGCTGTTGAATTCGCAAAGATGGTTTATGACGATCTAGTTGTGGATGATGTGGCGTTGGAAGAGAAGAAAGATAGAAAATGGGTCGTTCCTGCTAAACGACCCGGTACTCAGTTGTGGAACCTTAAGGATAAAAAGCCGAGGGTGTGGGAGAAGAAGTTATATAAGACGTGTGGTAATTAAGATACACAGTGGTGAGTGCAGATGGAGTAAGGGTACAGACGTTTGCTACAAGTGTGGCAAGATTCATGGTGGAGAGTGCTAGCTTGGTTCGAATGCTTGCTACAAGTGTGGAAAAGTGGGGCACTATGCTAATGAATGCAATGCAAAGCCCGCGTGTTACAAATATGGTAAGACATGCCATATAGCGAGGGAGTGCACTAATGGTGAAGCTGGGGGAATTGGGAAGAAGGAAGCCGACCAGTCGAGGCCAAGGACCAGGGCCTACATGCTGACTTAGGAGCAGACCAAGCAAATCCCTGATGTTGTGACATGTACGTTTCTAGTGAACGGTATTTCCGCTTCTCTGTTGTTTGATTCAGGTGCAAATACGAGTTTTGTAGCTACGACATATAGTAAGTTAGCTAAAATAGAATGTTACCACGTGCCCGAAACTTTTAAAGTAGAAACCGCTAGTGAGACCTCGGTTAGGATAATGAGAATGGTTAAGGATTGTAAGATAGAGTTAGAGGGATGTGAGTTCCCTGTTACCCTGTATGTTATGACCTTAGGAGGGTTCGATGTGATATATCGATATAATTTAACGACAATTTGTTTATTTTTGTAATCAAAATCGTTTATGATAGTTTTTCTTTAATTAAAACGTCGGTGTAAAACGTTTAGGCACGACGAATGATTAGCACAAATCAATTCCAACAATATGACTATAATTAAGCTACAAGAAATATAAATGGGTTGCGGGTTTGAACTGGATATGGGTATGGAAAATGGGTTAGGGTTAATAATATATTATAATTAGGCAGATTTTGCAACTTAGTCCTTGAAGTTCTAAGGTGGAAACAACATGGGTTAAAACTAAGGTATAGGGGTGAAAATGTATATCTCAAAGTTATAATTCAAAATTAATTAAATATTATAAACAATAATAATAAAATAATATTAACTCGATAAATGCGATGTTTTGTTGATTAAAATTACCCAAAAACGATAACGGATCGGGTATTAGTATTTAATATATTATATGAAAACCCGAGTTGTTACACCACTGTCCTGCAACAAATAACACACTTCTTTATGGCATCTTCCTCATCTTCATGAGGATTCAACCCATCAATGACGTCAGCCAAAAAGCATTCATCAGTCACCGGAGGGTTAGAAACATTTGCAAAAAAAAATTAAGTTGAATATTTTTATTCTCGAATGCCAGGTCAAATACCTCAATTCTACAGTTTATTAAAGCATTGGCAGTTGCCAAAAATGGCATACCGAGAATCACGTTCGGTTGTCATCTTGGGTCAACTGTCACATAATCTAGAACTAGAAGGTGAATCGGGTAATAAAAGTCCTCGATCATAGCATTCGCATTTGTAACAATTCACCTAGGAAGCTAGCACTAGTACAAAATCGACTTTTAGTGACATACACCCTGTCAGGTCTATGTGACACTTTAGAAGAAAAGTGTCACCATATGTATGCTTGAAAATTCCAGGAATGTTTTGGTGATGATTTCAGCGGGCTTGTGTTACTATTGCATAGAGAATCACCTCTTTAGTCACAATAAACATAACGTATGTTACAACTATGAGTGACGTTTAATTGGAATGTGACCAAATGTCACTATTTGGTCACGTTTTTCGTTTGTCACAAATGTAATTTTTTTTTTGTGATATCATAGATAAACATATGGTCACATATGGCAATTGTTTGTGTCACTATATAATAGGGCACATTCAGTGACATAACGTAACCGTGAGTAAATGTAATTTACAATGACAGTAAACATTTGTTTGTGTGACGTTAAGTTTATGTTTATTAGTCACACTAATTAATTATGTTACCATATGTTAAAGTTTATGGTGACAGTTAAAATTACAGTGTGTCATTAATGATAACTAATAGTAATGACAAATGTAAAAAACATGTGACTAGAAGTAACAAATGGTCAGCTTCCATTTTATTATGTGTGACTACAAATTTAAACTAACGAAATAGTTATTGAAGTATAAGAAGTTTATGGTCACAACTCGAATATGGATGTGTGACAAGTTATATATTATGGTCATGGTTAATGGAAAAAAACATGTGACAAGAATTACAATTTGGTGATTGTTCACTTTATTAGGTGTGACTAATGGTTAATACTAAGAAAACGTTAGTGAATTCTAAGTAGTTTATAGTCACATTTCATTTTAGTAGGTGTGCCTAAATTTTTTAATACTAAGGCAACGTTATTGATGTATAAGTATGTATTTGTCACATCTCCAATTCGGATGTGTGACAAAATATATATTATGGTGATGATAAATGCATACAATTTGTGACTATAAGTAAAATATGCTAATTATTCACTTTGTTAGGCGTGACTAAATGTTCAATAGACAATCATCGTTATTGATGTATAATTACTTTTTGGTCATATCTCCAATTTGGATGTGTGACAATATACATATTTTTGGTGACGCTAAATGCATACAATTTGTGACTAGAAGTAAAATATGCTAATTGTTCACTTTGTTAGGTGTGACTAAATGTTCAATAGACAATCATCATTATTGATGTATAATTACTTTTTGGTCACATCTCCAATTTGGATGTGTGACAAAATATATATTATGGTGATGGTAAATGCATACATTATGTGACTAGAAGTAACATATGGTAATTGTTCACTTTATTAGGTGTGACTAAATGTTCATTACTAAGGAAATGTTAGTGAAGTGTAAGTACTTTTTAGTCAACATATGACCATTACATTCTTTACATTCTTAAAGGAAACGTCAGTGTGTTGTCTTCGTAGTTTATAGTCACAGTTACACTCTTTACAAACGAGTGTGACTAAAGGTGTGATAGGGTCATGTATTTATGTAACAATGTGACTAAAGGTTAAACAATAGTGACTCTAAAAACAATTCTTGTATTTATAGATCGTTATTATCCGGATTATAATTTTTAATTTTATTAGGTGTGTAAAAATATTACTAATTAATTAGGTGTGATTATAGTGACAATTTTAATTTTAAGGTGTGACTACAGACTATATTATGTTTTTCAATGGGCCATTTTGCTTAAAAGATGATTAATTGGGTCTTTTTGTTCTAAACACGATTATAAGCAGTTTGATTTATGACTAAGCAGTGTATGCAACCACGATTTCGTCATCCTATCTATGTGTGTTTTGCGTAATAAATGTATTTAATAAATGAAGGTTTATCAATTATACGATCTATTATATGAATCCAATTTTGTTTTTTTAAAGTTTGATCAAACTATTTGATATGTATGCATGTACTTTTGGATTTACCAAAACATTTATATTTACTATTCGATATGGTATAGCGGAATTATAACATAAAGTAGTCACAACACATTCACTCTTAACATTTAGTATATTGCTTATACGCTCTTAGACTTATACGTTTCACTTTACATACTTTCATCTATTGATAGTTTAGCCCTTTACAAAATACAAATGTCACATTAAGCTCACTAGACCTAGCAAAAAATACTCTAACAAACTCCCCATTGGATAATGCAAGGCCTAAATTACAAACTCAATTCCTAAACTTGATTTAGCCTAACTAATGATAGTAGACTTCGGTCGTATTAACTTGAAAATTTGGATCTATCAAATTATCCATGGATGCCTTGGCAGCACCCCAGGCATCCGAAGATCCAATCTATTAACCTCGATCGAATCTATAATAATGATGGTGAATAAAATTTTTATGGAAACACCATCATAGATTCAGATCATCTATCCGAGATTTGGACAGATGATATTATGAGAAATAATCCACCAAGTCGCAGATATTAGACTTGAACCGAAATCTTGTGATATTCCTTTCGTCCTTTCCTTGAAAATCCATAACCAAAATCAGCACTTTATCATCGTCCATGTCATCTTCCTCCACGTCAGTAATCTTCATCGATCTGTATCAACAAAATCAACACAGTTGAGTAACACACACAACATTGGATACACACTGATGCTTCAAACTGTTTATAATCTATACAGTCCAACTCACAAACACTCAGTTCCAGACTATCATGCATGTAATATAAAAACCAGCAGACGTACCTTGATATTTAACACCGAGAGAGAAAATCTGAACTAAAAGATATGAACAAAATAATGTGCAGGTGCCATTTTAAGTACAAAAAGATATAAAGGCAATGTTATTAATACTGAACAACCAGTTTGTCCCTCAGCATCGAAAAATGTGAAAACAGTAACTCCACTAGTATAAGACTAGTTTAGGTGTAACTAAATATTCATTACTAAGGAAATGTTAGTGAAGTATAATTACTTTATAGTCACATATCCGGTTCGGATGTGTGATAAAATATATATTATGCTGAAGATAAATGCATACAATATGTGTCTAGAAGTAAAAATATGTTAATTTTTCACTTTGTTAGGCGTGACTAAATGTTCAATAGACAATCATCGTTATAGATGTATAATTAATTTTTGGTGACATCTTCAATTTGGATGTGTGACAAAATATATATTATGGTGATGGTAAATGCATACAATATGTGTCTAGAAGTAAAATATGTTAACTGTTCACTTTGTTAGGCGTTACTAAATGTTCAATAGACAATCATCGTTATTGATGTATAATTACTCTTTGGTGACATCTCCAATTTGGATGTGTGACAAAATATATATTATGGTGATGGTAAATGCATACGATTTGTGACTAGAAGTAAAATATGCTAATTGTTCACTTTGTTAGGCGGGACTAAATGTTCAATAGAAAATCATCGTTATTGATGTATAATTACTTTTTGGTGACATCTCCAATTTGGATGTGTGACAAAATATATTTTGGTGATAGTAAATGCATACAATTTGTGACTAGACGTAAAATATGAAAATCTTTGTTAGGTGTGACTAAATGTCCAATAGACAATCATTGTTATTGATGTATAACAACTCTTTGGTCACATCTCCAATTTGGATGTGTGACCAAATGTATATTATGGTGATGGTAAATTCATACAATATGTGACTAGAAGTAACATATGGTAATTGTTCACTTTGTTAGGTGTGACTAAATGTTCATTGCTAAGGAAATGTTAGTGAAGTGTAAGTACTTTTTTAGTCAACGTGTGACCATTACATTCTTTAAGGAAATGTCAGTGTGTTGTCTTAGTAGTTTATAGTCACAGTTACACTCTTTACAAAAGAGTGTGACTAAAGGTGTGTTAGGGTCATGTATTTATGTAACAATGTGATTAAAGGTTAAACAATAGTGACTCTAAAAACAATTCATGTCTTTATAGATCGTTATTATCCATATTATAACTTTTAATTTGGTGTGATTATAGTAACAACTTTAATTTTAATGCGTGACTAAAGACTATATGTGACACTCGTCAATTTCAGGTTAACTCCGTTAATCCAAACTCCGTTAATTCAACTCAAGATCACACGAACTATGTCATTCTAGTTAACGCATATCTCATTACATTTAATTAGGGTTAAATGACACATGATAATAATTACACAAGTAGTCTTTCGGAGTTTCACCGAAACACACACGAGTCGAGTCAAACCGTTGGTGAACAAACAATAAATATTATAAACAAGTACTTGATATAATTATGTGTTACGTTTATATGTGTAAATTTGTGCTTGTATGTATGTCATCATATTATGGAGGTGATTGATGTTTTATGCTAGAATTAAACTAATTAGGAGTTGAGGGTGCAAAGTGTAACATGTATATTAAGTAATAATATATATACATATTATTAACATAAAACCCTAACTCTCCCCTCCATCCCTCTCCCTCTTGCGACGGAAGCCCCACACCCCCTCCCCTCTCCCTTGATCGGCCAACAATACACACACACATACATACAAGAATTGTTACAAGTTTGAAGATCCAAGGTTACTAACTAGGTAATTAAACAATCCCTTAATCCATTCCATTGATTTGTTTTCATGATTAAATATGATTATCATAAACCTTAAGTGTTAAATATGTTGAGTATTGATGAGCTAGGGTTGCATGCATGATTCTTGGTTCATAAATTAGAAGTTTGTTGAGTTTTTGATGAAAACTGATGCTGGACAAATTCATAATTGCGTGTTAAAACGACTGTAACTGGATGTTAATGATGTGTTTGGAAGTGATTATTGATTCTATGATGTAGTAGGTCGAGTCTAGTTTCTAAAGAGTCTTGAGTTTGTAATTTTTGGACGTTTGGAAGTTAGTTGTTATTAATTTACAAATATGTGGTGCAATTCTGTTTCGGGAAGCCTTCTTGTAGGCTGTTTTGTAATTAGTGTATCTCACAAACGACAAGACCAATTGAGTTGATTCCACTTCTCGAAGTTAATAATTTGAGTGATAAATCTAACTTAATTGTCCTTGCATTAATTGGATTAACCACGCAATGGGAATAGGAAATAACGTTTTGTTGCGCATGATAATGACTACTGTGTGCTTACTGTGTTGTTTTGATCATTGTGAGAACACCGTATGTAATAAAAATATAATAAAAATATTTTTAGAAACCTAACTCAGTTTTGCTTCGGTGATTAATTTTTGGTGATTTTATCTATATGTATGGTTAGTGAAATAGAGTAATCTTGACGTGTTAAAATATGTCTTGGTAACTTAGCTGCTGAATTCTTTGATTTAACATGAAAAGTGATGATTTAACCAATGTTTGCTATGTGTTTGACATATTTTCCCTTGTGGTAGATATTTTACTGATGATGCACCATAGTAACACTTAACACTATACTTTTTCACATACTTAAAATTGTTTTACTTATGGTGTGATGTTTATCAATAACCGTTTCCTGCCATGTTTTCGTCCCGCTTTAAATTATACAATCATTAACTCAAGGGGTGAGCTTAAGGCTCGCACGGGTAGTACTATTTGTGAGACCAGTGTGAGACGGTTGGGTATAATGTAAGCCAAATGCTAAGGTTCCCTTAAGGTAGCGGAGAATCCGTTTAACCTTCTGATAGTGAGCAATGGTACGCGCATATAAAAACTGACTGACTTGATTGACAACACAGGATATGTATGGACGAGTGATGGTCAGGTAGTTTAAGGCACCCACAATGGAACGATAATGAGTTGCATATGAAAATAGTTCACCTGTAGAAACAAAAGAAACATTTGTGCTAAGAGGTGTTAGAGCCGGTTTGGCATCCCACATCTTTGCACGGTTGAGAATTTCATTAGTATATTTAGATTGATTTACAAATAGACCATTGGTGGTATATGTAACTTCAAGACCAAGAAAGAAGTTGAGTTTCCCCAGATCCTTAATAGTGAACTCTTTGTTTAGGCAAGCGATGAATTTGGTAAGAACGGAAGATTGGTTTCCGGTTAATATGATATCGTCAACATAAACAAGGAGGTACATGATGCAAAAATCTCCTTTAAACACAAACAAAGACGTGTCGACACGACTACAAACGAAATCGTTTTGTAGGAGGAATGCATTTAAATGATGACGTGGTTTGAATATGTCAGACTTAGCACGGGTTACCATGGGATGGGAGGAACTGGAAGGAGGTGGCAGGGGAGTGGGTGGCAGAAAAGTGACTTGCGACGCGTAAGGAGGTGGAGAGTCAGAGGATGGGGAGGATGGAGTTGAGGTTGAAGGCTCATGAGACGAAGGTTCGTTTAGTGTATAGACTATGGAGCATTGTTTCATGGGAAGTGTATCCATGCAAAGGTGGAATGGGGAGTTGTAATGGGTGGGATTTGGTGGAGGAATCTGTTGTGGAGATGGAGAAGGAGTTGAGGTAGTAAAAGCAATATCAAGAAAGGTTTATATTTAGGGGTTGTAATAGGTGTAGCAGTGGAGGAAGTGTCCGCAAAGAAATAGGTTTCATCGAATTTAGCATGACGGGTGACATAGACACGAGAGGTGACCGGGATATGCAAGGTATACTTCGAGGAGCAAGCTTATTCGGGGCATAGTCACGTAAAAGTGGGTATACTCGACAATCAAGTTCACGCAAAAAGGCCTAAGCGGGCGTACGATTGTATAATAACTCAAAGGGTGACTTGCCATTGAGAACCGGGGTAGGCAACCGATCAATAATATACACCCGTGTCGAAAGCTCGTTGACTTAATATACTGGTGGCAATTTGGCATTAAATAACATACCTAATCCGGTTTCAACAACATGTCTATGTTTTCTTTCAACACGACCATTTTGCTGTGGGGTATAGGGGCACGATGAACGGTGTAATGTACCATATTTATCAAATAATTCTCAAACCCTATTATTGATAAATTATGTCCCCCCCGTAACTTTGGAATGTTTGACTTTACATGAAAATTGTGTATGAACAAAGAGAAGAAAGATGGATAAAGCATCATAAATTTGGACTTGGCTCGTAATGGGTAAAACCATGTAAATCGTCAAAAATATACACAAAAGCGGCATATTATGAAAAAACCACCAACCGATATACCCGGTAAAGGACCCCATAAATCACAATGTGCTAGGTCTGATGGTGCGCAAGCACACTTATTATTATTTACAGAAGGGAGCCTTTTTTATTTTGGCTAGTTGGCATGGGGAGCATAGCCCCGGTTTAGGTAAAACGGAAGCTAATGGCAAATATCCAAATTTTCTTAACATGTTAATAATATCAAAAGAGACATGCCCAAGACGGGAATGCCAAACTTCAAACGAGGCTTTAGGACAAAACGATGAACCAACGAAGGCTTCATGTGTGGTGTGCAAGACACATAAGTTGTCTTCATTGCAACCCCCGAGCTAGAACTTGCTTTCTTTAACGATTCATAATATAAAAATAAGGATGGGAGAAAAATACATTGACACCATTATCTTAGGTTAATTTACTTACGGATAGTAAGCTTTTGGTGAGATGAGGAACAACTAAAACATTATTTAAATAAAGGGAGCCAAAAAGTTTATTGTTACCCGTATGAGACTGAAAGGGATTGATCGTTACCGAAATAAAATTTTTCATTACCTTGAGGAGGGGAAGGGTTGGAAACAACAGTTGGAGACCTGATCATGTGATCCGAGGCAACCGAGTCAACACACCAATTAGGCATGTGTGTGTTGACATGACATTGTGTATAAAATGCATGGGCCAATTAGTTTTGAGTTGGAGTAGTAGCAGAATTTGCAAAAGATGGAAGTTTAGGGCAGGTTGTAGCATGATGTCCATGTGTAAGTTACAACTGACAAGGTGGGATTCGACGATTACGATTGTTAGAGTTTCCATGGGCATGGTTGTTGGAACCTGATGTGGCAAGGTTCTGATAATTGGAGGGGCCATAGTTAGCAGAAGGATATGAGTGACCACGATTAGGGTGTTGTGCTGCAAAGGCAACAAATGGAGGTTCAATAGCATGAATGGCTTTCATAAACAGTTCGTGAACTTATGCACGATCAAAGAGGTCAGGAAACGATGGTAATGGGAGAATGGGACAAACCGAGGTTGAGAAGCATTCGAAGGAGGAACCCAATCCATAGAGAAAACAATGTACATGTTCTATAGGTTCAACGGTTTGACCAATTGCATGGAACGAGCGGCTATAATCGGAGACGGTCTGGTCATTTGTTTGGGTCAATCGGAGTTGATCCAGATGATTTTGGATACGTTCGATAGATGAATTACTCTACGTGGCCTCAAGAGCAGTCCATATTTCACGAGTAGTCCATCAACTAACGGTGACAACGATAGCCTCTTCAGTGAGAGAGGAATTGATAAGAATGATCATGCGTTGATCGGATTCGGTCTAGGAAACAAAGTCCGGATTATCGACTGATTTAGTGTCTCTCATAACCGTCGGAGAAGGAGCGATACAAGTGCCATCAACATGATGGTGAAGATGTTGATAAGAAAGGAGAGTCATCATTTGATCCTTCCAATATAAGTAGTTGGAAGGAGAAAGCTTGATTGCAAGCATATGAGTATGAGTAAAGATATTTATAGGGAGAGGATCAATTGAAAGAGGAGGAAGCCATGGAGGGGAGGAATAATGAAGAAAGAAGGATTTGGAGAACACCAAACAACTAGGCTGATACCATGTAAAACTATATGTTTTTATAATTACATAGAGAGTACCTACTACATACAACAATATATAATAAATCAAGAGAAACCAAAAAGACTAAAGCTATACAGTTACTATCAAGTAATAAATAAGACTTTAATTTATCTAATATAAATTAACATGAATTTGTCGGTATAGAGGGTAACACAAAAACCAGCGCGTTGTGGTATCGAACCAACACAGTCAGCATCGATGGTACCGATAGTAAATCGTAAATATAGAATTTCGGTCTGTTCGATAATGCAGACACTAAATCGTAAAAATAATTAATAAGCACAAAAATAGTTAACACATAATGAGAAGAATTTGTGACAACTCTTCTTTCTTAGGATCAGGTTATTCTACAAAAGGGAACAAAAATAAGAAGAATTTGTCACAAAAATAACCTCAAAAAAATTAATAAAAAAATCATAACTTAAAATAAAAAATATAAAAAAAGCAAAAAAAAAACAACAACAATGTTTCTCTCGTCTTTCTCATTAAAAAAACACAATATTGAGGAAAAAAGATCAAAGATCAGTGTGTCTTTTTTTATCAATATATTTTTTTGTTTATTTTCGTTGATTGCCTTTTTTTTCCTTGATATTGTGTGTGTATGTGTGTGTGTTTTTATATTGTGTTATATTACTTACCATTGTGTTATATTTTGTTCGACAATGTGTTATATTTTACGATCTATTATGTCTTTTTTTTATTTATAATTGTATCTTTTGTTAATTTTCATCATCATGTTTTTTCTATCGGCATTATGTCTTGTGTCTTTTCGTCTTTTTTTTTAAACGGGAATGAAGGGGGAAACATTTTGGTTTTTAAAATTTTTCGTCTTTTATTTATGATATTTTAAGTTATAATTTTTTTTTTGAAATTTTTTGTATGGCCACAAATTCTTCTCACTTGTGTGTCAATTTGTATTTTAACTTACCTTTTTTCATAATGTATTTTTTTTCTATGTTTTTTGTTTGAATATTTTATTAATTTTTTCTTAGCATATATATTTGTAAGAAAGTTAATATCACTTTAATTGAAACCAGCGGGGCTTGTCCCAATAGCCAGGAACATGATTGACGACCCGGGTATCCCGGGTTCGAATCCTAATTCTGACCGGATTTTCCTAGAGCATTAAAAATCTGTCGTGCCTTCAAGCGGGGTGAGCAAACTGTGTTTTACCGGGAACGCCAAGCCAAACTTGGATGCGAATGTGGATCCCGATCATGTCAACGTAACTGGCCCGAGTGGGGTGGTGGGCATGACTTGGTCGCGCTGTGCTAACTTAACTGTGAAAGTCACCGTTCTAAAAAAATATCACTTTAATTGAGATAAATGTTTGGATTTTAACAAAATTACCAAAGTCATATAAACCCATTTATATGAAAAACGCAGCGGAAAAATAAGTTTTAAATCTTGTTAATTAGATGAATATAAAACCGATTTTATATGCAAAACCCAAGCCTCGGATCCATATACGAATTTGCATGCTTACCAATATAAACAACCATAGGGTATTCATAGCATACTACCTTCTAGAGTCCAAGAAAATGAAGGAGATGATGATATGAAAGGCGAGTCTTCAAGATAGAAGAACCTCAAGCTTGTATACCCTTCAAGCTTCCAACAAACACCTTGATTTTGCTAGGATTTACACTTAGAAAACTCTTCCTTGATATTTCTTTCTTTGGCCAAAATCCAAAGAGAAAAAGAAGAAAACTTTACTTGCAACTTGTGTATGAGAGAGAGAGAGAAAGTTGGTTGTGAGCAATAATGCATCACATAAATCTACCTACTAAAACTAGTGCATGTCTTGGAATAAATAAAACAATTAAGTGAGGAGAGAGAAGAGGGAAAAAGTGTGCAACCAAAATATTCCCACTCAATTCAAACTCAAGTAATCTATTTTATTTATTTATGTTATAACATAACATGCAACATCCAGTATGCATTGCATATTGTTATTTAACCAACTTAAATAACTTCGTATATGCAAAATGCAAAAGCGGTAGGTTTTGCATATTGTTATTTAACCCATTTAAATAACATCGTATATGCAAAATGCAACATGCAGTAAGTTTTGCATATTGTTATTTAACCAACTTAAATAACATCGTATATGCAAAATGCAAAATGCAGTAAGTCTTGCATATTGTTATTTAACCAACTTAAATAACATCGTATATGCAAAATGCAAAAGCAGTAGGTTTTGCATATTGTTATTTAACCCATTTAAATAACATCGTATATGTAAAATGCAAAAGCAGTAGGTTTTGCATATTATTATTTAACCCATTTAAATAACATCGTATATGCAAAATGCAAAATCTCTCATAACATAAATTATCCATATAATTTATTTATTACACAAGTGCAAATATTTAGAAATCCAATTTCCAAATATTCTAAGTGTTGATATTTATTTGTTAGATCATATCTTAAATAAATATCGTGGTGTTTGTCTAGCTTGTTATTGGGTATGACCCGACTTGGATCATAACGTACTAGCCACATCAACTTTAATATGTGTCTTGGGCAGACTGATTCCAACAATCTCCCACTTGCACAAGATACATAGAAGATTGATGCAAATAGCAAATACCGCCTAACAACGGTTTACTATCCCTAATACGCATGACGAAGTGCCATTCAGTAACATCATCCCCTTCAAGTCCCCGACTTGAAATGATTTAGGTGAATCTATCATCTATCCCTTTGCCACAAATGTTATGTTAAATCCAGAGACACATAGTGATCATTCTCTGTCGATTTAGCTTTTCAGGCCTTACACATTTAACTCTCAACGAATAAGAGGGACAAATCCCCTATTGACTACATACGTCTCTCACTATCACCTTGTACTACACTTGAGCTCAGCCTTATGTACTGACATGTTTCAGAGCAGCGAAGAATTAAGTCAAAGTATAATAGTCGATGAATATCAAGACCCAATATGTATCTCAGGTCGGAGGATACTATGATGTTCTCCTTTACTTAAATTTACTTATGATCACAAATCACAAGGATTCCATGTAGTAAAATTGAGGGCGGGTCAGTCCAATATTTATCCTACAAATATCTATGAACCTTGGCAGCAACCCTTGCTATATTCATACCTTATGAATATCTCCAAGTTCATAATAGTCTTACTTTCATACTTGTTTCCACAACTATGACCAACTACGGATGTTTAGAATAATATAATTATTCACGGATTTAAACATGCTAAAATGGAACATAACTCAAGAACATGACCATAATCAAAACCATATGATGGAGTTAAAATAAAATTGTTCCGATATCCAAATACAAATTTTTTGATCAAATTCAATCACTAGAATATCGAATTCCTAAGGCACAAGTATGACCCTCATGCTTCGGCCTTTCAAGGAGCTTCGTGAGTGGATCCGCAATGTATTGATCAGTGTGAACTTTGCGAATACATATCTTTCCCTTTTTAACTTCATCCCTTATGTAGTTGAATCTCCGCTCAATGTGCCTAGTCTTTTGATGTGCACGGGGTTCCTTGATTTGAGAAATCGCATCTTCATTGTCATAAAAGATTTCTAGAGGGTCCTGAATGGTACGGGCTACCCCTAGATCGACCACAAACTTTCTAATCCATGCAGCTTCTTGAGCTGCCAATGAGGCGGCGATGTATTTGGATTCAGTGGTGGACAATGCTACCACATCTTGTTTTGCGCTCTTCCAAGAGACAGCACCACCATTTAGAACGAAGACATATCCCGATTGTGATCGAGAATCATCTCGATCAGTTTGGAAACTCACATCAGTGTAACCCTTTACAACGAGTTCCTCCTCACCAGATCCTTATATTAGAAACATATCCTTAGTCCTCCTAAGGTATTTCAATATGCTCTTAACCGCCATCCAATGGCTGGTTCCCGGATTTTGTTGGTATCTACTTGTCATGCTCAAAGCGCATGACACATCCGGTCTGGTGCAAATCATGGCATACATAATGGATCCTATAGCAGATGCATATAGGATTCCATTTATTTTGTCTTGCTCATCCTTTGAGCTTGGACATTGAGAAGCACTCAATATTGTTCCTCTTTGAATGGGTACGAAACCTTTCTTAGAGTTGTCCATCTTGAACCTTTTCAAGATTTTGTCAATGTATGCACTTTGATTCAAACCTATCAACCGCCTTGATCTATCCCTATAGATCCTTATTCCCAGAATATAGGCGGCCTCACCAAGATCCTTAATGAAAAAACAGCTTCCAAGCCAGGCTTTTACACCTTCCAATGTTGGAATTTTCATTTCCAAACAGTAATATGTCATCGACATATAACACTAGAAAGGTAATGATGCTCCCACTAGTTTTCTTATACACACAAGCTTCATCAGCGTTTTTGATGAATCCAAATTTCTTAACTTCATCATCAAAACGGTGATTCCAACTTCTAGATGCTTGTTTTAATCCATAGATTGATTTCTTCAACTTGCATAATTTATTAGGATGTTGTGGATCGACAAAACCTTCAGGCTGAACCATATAGACATCTTCATCAAGATGCCCATTTAGAAAAGCAGTTTTGACATCCATTTGCCATATCTCATAGTCATAATATGCGGCTATGGCAAACAATATCCTTATAGACTTTAGCATCGCCACGGGCGAGAAAGTTTCATCATAATCAACCCCTTGAGTTTGAGTGAAACCCTTTGCTACGAGTCTATCTTTATAAGTATCCAAGTTTCCATGCATATCAGTTTTCTTCTTGAAAACCCACTTGTTTCCAACCAGTTTGGAATTAAGAGGTGGAGCAACCAAGTCCCATACTTGGTTGTCATGCATGGATTGCATCTCAACGTTCATGGCTTCCAGCCATTTATCACAATCAGATTGCGACATTGCATCTCGGTATGTGGTGGGTTCATCCAAATCTACCACGTAGCATTCATCCATGGAAAATCCATATCTTTCAGGTGGGGTGCTAATTCTACCAGACTTGCGAACGTTTTGTGTGTTTTGATCAACCATTTGATCATCATCAACAACCTCTTGTTGATTGCTAGTGTCAACCAAACGTGTATCGGCTTGTGGTTCTCGGTCCTCTTCGAGTTCCACAGTTCTATTAGCTCCTTCCCTAAGGAACTTTCTTTCCAAGAACACAGCCTTTCGAGCAATAAACACTTTATGCTCGTTTGGATTGTAGAAATAATATCCCATCGAATCTCTGGAATATCCTACAAAAATACACATAGTGGATCGGCATTCCAGTTTGTTTCGGGTGTGGTTATTAACATAAGCCTCACAACCACATACTTTTAAATATGATAACGATGGAACCCTTCCATGCCATATTTCAAAAGGTGTCTTGTCCACTTTCTTGGTTGGTGCCATATTTAAAATACGCGATGCGGAGATCAATGCGAAACCCCAAAATGATAGAGGTAATGTGCTTCTAGCCATCATGGATCGAACCATATCCAATAGAGTTCGATTTCTCCTTTCAGACACACCATTATGTTGTGGTGTTCTAGGTGGAGTAAGTTGTGAGACAATCCCACAACTCCTAAGATGTTCTAGAAACGCATCATTGTGGTACTCACCTCCTCTATCGGATCGTAGTACTTTGATTGTTTTGTTAAGTTGATTTTGTACTTCATTTTGGAAGACTTTGAAATTTTCAAAGGCTTCATCTTTGTGTCTTAACAAGAACACATACCCATAGCGACTATAATCGTCCGTAAAGGTAATGAAGTATCTTTCACCATTCCTTGTCATTGTCTTTAAAGGACCACATACATCCGAATGTATGATACCCAATAAGTCTTTCGCCCTTTCACTAGTTCCATTAAAGGGCTCCTTGATCATTTTTCTCAATAAACAAGATTCGCACTCATCAAATGAATCATCATTTGATTTCAAAAGACCATTCTTTTGAAGTGTATGAATACGATCCTTGTTTATGTGACCAAGGCGACAGTGCCAAAGAAAAGTTTTACTCAAATCCAACTTGAGTCTTTTGGTTTTAGCTTGGTACAACGAGTTATCAATGGATGTATTATCATGAACCAATTCATAAATGCCATTAAAAGGCATTCCTTTAAAATAAAGGCATCATTCATGAAAACATAAAACCCATTGTCTACAAACTTGAAATCATAACCAAATTGTCTTAATACATAAACAGAGATAATATTCCTAGTCAAACTAGGAGAATACAGAATGTTTTTCAAAAGAACTTCCAAACCATTTGGAAGCTTCAAAACATAATCTCCTCGAGCTTGGACGTCAACCTTTGCTCCATTGCCCATGAAGAGACTTATATCTCCTTTCTTGTAATCACTTCTTCTTTTGAATCCCTGCAATGAATTGCAGATATGAGTTACACATCCGGTATCCAATACCCATGTGTTAGAAGAAATAATATTAAGATCAGTATGGATCATGAAAGTTGTACCTGAGGTTTGCCCCGCATCTCTCTTAGCTTTCAACTCCTTGAGATAGGTCGGACAATTTCTCATCTAGTGACCTATCTTCCCACAACCAAAGCACGGATCCTCAGCTCTAACCTTTAGCTTCTTGAGTTTGGGTTCCGCCTTTGCCTTTCCCTTGAACCCTTTCTTGACTTTCTCTTTACCAACGACAACCTTTGCCTTTGGTTCCGGGTGATGCCTCTTTTTCAAGCCACCCTCATTGATCGTGAAAACGGGTAAAATCTTTTTACCCATTCCGGCTTCGGCTGTTTTAAGCATTGCGTGAAGCTCACCAATGCTTTTGTCCCATCCGTTCATGTTGTAGTTCATAAAGAATGTCTCAAACCTTTTAGTTAAGCCGTTTAGGATCAAATCTGTGGCTAACTCTTTTAAGATGGGACAGTTAAGCCGTTCAAGCTGATCAATGTGGCTTTTCATCTTAAGTACATAAGATGAGACAGATTAGGTTTCTTCCATATGACATGCATGAAGTGCTCGAACCGTTTCGAATAGCTCCACCCTTGCTTGAGTATGGAACATTTTCTTAAGATGGGTTATCATGTCATACGTCCCATGATTCTCGAAATCCTTTTGGATCTCGGGAATCATTGTTCTCAACATGAGGCAAGAAACTTGCACCGAATCCTCGGTGTATTTTAACCAATTTGCATAGGCATCCAAGTTATTTACATCGGGTTCATCGGGAATAGGGTCGTCTAAAATGTATGACTTCTTTTCTTGCTTGAGAACAATTCTCAAGTTTCGATACCAGTCCATGAAATTGTTGAAATTTAGACGATCCTTGTCCAGAATGGATCTCAGTGATAGATTGTGCACATGAGGAATAATTGCGTTCGGTGCGTTGTTTGCGGCCATCTATAAAAGAATTTAACAAAGTTCAATTTAGTATTTTCGATATCAATAAATTTTAATCGTTAATACCCTTTAATGTCTTAAAGACAATTATTGATTAAAATCTAGAATCCAACATTTCATTCAACTAGTAGTTAGGTGACCTTTATCCCACTATTCAAATTAACATGGTAGTCAACGTTTGACAATTGCAACCCTTTGCAACTTCTAGTTTTATGGGATTGGTTAAACATCATATGTTTAGTTGGCACGTTTAATCCCATCAACACCTTTGTACGCCATGTTTCGGTGACCCTATAACCATGGTTTTCCAAATCAAGTCGTCCTACTTACACGCACGTGTTAGTTTACACATACAAGTGGTTAGGTGACCCTCACCCTACAAGTATTGTAAAACCACCTCAAGATCACAATTTTTCTTAAATGTGGTTAGGTGACCCTTACCCCACATCAAGTCTACAAGTGACTTAAGTGTCGTATAAAAGGATGGTGTTCAACTTGTTTTAAAAGGGATTTTAGTTTTCTAAATTCTAGATTGAAAAAAATTTGCATACCTACATTTGCATGCATTCAAATGCATGGTACTTTGTTTGAAAACCAATTTTCAAAGTCCCTTTAATAAAACCCATTTTATTGTGAAGTCAATAACCTTTAATAAAACCAATTTTATTACCTAATGATTTCTAAGGAACCAATTTTATGCAAGTTGTTGATTTTAAGTTAACAATCCATATGTAAAACATAAAACAACCAAACATGCATAAATAAAAAAACCACAAGTTCATAACCATAGCCACCTAAACTTGGCTACACTTGTTGCCCGAAACAAGTGTGCCAAAAGGTCTCTTCTAAGGGACGATAATGACACAAGTCATGTGTCGGTGAACTCCCACTTGACTCCGCATCCAAAAGCTTCAAGTGTCCACCTTGTGTTATGACTCTTCCACTTTATTTGGGCTTTCGTTTGGGCTCCAACTTCAGCTCCTAGCTTTCTTGGGCCTCCATGTTTGGGTTTTGGCCATTGGGCTAAAATCCCATCTTGGACTATGAGGTCCATTAAGGCCCAAAACCAAAACCGTAACTTTGTTGCATCTTCTTTTACAAAAAATATATCCTAATACATTTTCTTCTAGTAAAAGAAATACAACTAATCTAATTATTATTACAAACCAATATGAAATGAATAAATAGATTACAAACCCAAATAAATGAATAATATTACAACCATATTGAATAATTGAATAAATCACAACACAAACACACATCCAAACACAAGGTCATGGCTAGGTTATGAACATGCAAATGCATATCCGAATATGCAAACTGTGTAAATTCAAAATGGTTCCCCTTTTAACCCTTAAAGTTTTCGGCCAAGGTTAAGCAAACCGAAAACTTTGGGTTTTTATCCAAACAAAATAATCAATCATCCAAATGAATTAATTCTTCAACATTACCACATGCATGTAAAGTATAATCTTGAAAACCCAAGGGATAACCAAAAGCCCCAAAAATTTCGGCCATATGGTGAACCACACCATAAAACCCGAAAATTTTTAGATTTATTGAAGCATGCATCCGTATAAGCGACTCTTGATGCCATTTTTGGGATTTTAACAAGATTACCAAAGTCATATAAACCCATTTATATGAAAAACATGACGGAAAAATAAGTTTTAAATCTTGTTAATTAGATGAATATAAAACCGATTTTATATGCAAAACCCAAGCCTCGGATCCATATACGAATTTGCATGCTTTACCAATATAAACAACCATAGGGTGTTCATAGCATACTACCTTCAAGAGTCCAAGAAAATGAAGTAGATGATGATATGAAGGGCGAGTCTTCAAGATAGACGAACTCAAGCTTGTATACCCTTCAAGCTTCCAACAAACACCTTGATTATGCTAGGATTTACACTTAGAAAACTCTTCCTTGATATTTCTTTCTTTGGCCGAAATCCAAAGAGAAAAAGAAGAAAAGTTTACTTGCAACTTGTGTATAAGAGAGAGTGAGAGAGAGAGAGAGAGAGAGTTGGTTGTGAGCAATAATGCATCACATAAATCTACCTACTAAAACTAGTGCATGTCTTGGAATAAATAAAACAATTAAGTGAGGAAAGAGAAGAGGGAAAAGGTGTGCAGCCAAAATATTCCCACCCAATTCAAACTCAAGTAATCTATTTTATTTATTTATGTTATAACATAACATGCAACATCCAGTATGCATTGCATATTGTTATTTAACCAACTTAAGTAACTTCGTATATGCAAAATGCAAAAGCGGTAGGTTTTGCATATTGTTCTTTAACCCATTTAAATAACATCGTATATGCAAAATGCAAAATGCAGTAAGTCTTGCATATTGTTATTTAACCAACTTAAATAACATCGTATATGCAAAATGCAAAATGCAGTAAGTCTTGCATATTGTTATTTAACCAACTTAATAACATCGTATATGCAAAATGCAAAAGCAGTAGGTTTTGCATATTGTTATTTAACCCATTTAAATAAGATCGTATATGCAAAATGCAAAATCTCTCATAACATAAATTATCCATATAATTTATTTATTACACAAGTGCAAATATTTAGAAATCCAATTTCCAAATATTCTAAGTGTTGATATTTATTTGTTAGATCATATCTTAAATAAATATCGTGGTGTTTGTCTAGCTTGTTATTGGGTATGACCCGACTTGGATCATAACGTACTAGCCACATCAACTCTAATATGTGTCTTGGGCAGACCGATTCCAACAATATATATGTACATAAATTTCTATTAGTATACGTTATTGGTTTATCAAATCACTTTAATTGAGATAAATACGTACGTAAATTTCTATTACTATACGTTAATGATTTATCAAATCACTTTAATTACGCATTGTTTCTATTATAACCACAATTAATTTCTCAATAGTTTTAAAAGATAGTATGGTATATATGTTAAATACTCATTAATTTTCATGTTGACCATAAGAAATAATATTATGTATATATAAGAAACTTGTGTATGTTGTGAAATTAAGTTGGTTAATTTCTTCATCTCTTGCAATGCATACACTCTTCACCCTTTTCATCTTATCGTCTTTGACTGTTTCTTTAACTCATTCATGCACGATTACTCTAAAATGGGATATTTTTGTTATGAGCGATATACCGGATACAATTTTTACTTATGTGAAATCAAGAGATGATGATCTTGGTTATCATATAATTCCGTCCAACGGGCTGAATAGTTTTTCATTTTGTGACAATATTTTAGGCCGCAGTCGTTTCTATGGCGAGTTCGCATGGGGTAACAGATTCCAGTCTCTGGGATTGTTTGATGAAAAGCTTCGAGTCCCATGCGCTGTTAAATCATTTGGTGCTCAACATTGTTATTGGTGGGTACGCCCAGAAGGATTTTTTGTATCGGGGTATAATCGAACATTTTCCGAGCATAACTGGGAGTTTAAGAAAAGTTGGGGTTAATAAAAGTTTCGTGTTTTCTACTGTTGTGAGGAACATGATATAATCTATAATAAAGCTCCATGAATGTTATCATTTGTATTTTATGTTATTTTATATCATAATAAGAGTTTCGTGTTCTTTCTTTTCTTTTATTATAAAAAATGTAGAAGAGCCAGATAACTTAATATTATCATACTTACGTGCATTATTAACCATCCCGGTAGTAGAACGAGTACTAATATTGTGGGTTGTCCAAGTTGGCTTCTTTTTTTGGTCTAACTCACTTCCATATTTTGTGATGAAATTATCAAATATCATTGATGAACGAGAATATGTTATTAGTATGAACTTATTCGGTCATGAGTCCAGCACCACTGTTGATCAATCGGCCGGTTTTTAAGAAGGAAGGACAGATGTCATTGGAGGATTTTCTTGTAGGAACATGTAGGAGGCCATCTTGAGTTGAAAAACAAGGTATATCAATGATTCGTACCTTATCACTAGGAGAATAGTCCTTACCAACATAATGTACCTTGAAGATTGTTATGCATGTGTGCATCAAGTTTTTATCATCAATGCTCGTGGCAGTGGTGCTAAATTTTATTTTATTAACTATTATGATATAAACAACTCGTGGCACTTATCTAGTTATCAGATAACAATATATGGTTAGAGTAGGCTCAATATATATATAAACTATCATCTTGTTGTACTCTTATGCTTTAATTGATGCGTCTAGGTTTTATATGTCATCAAGTTGACTAGAGACCAGTGCAAGATACATCTTGATCTATTAGAGGTGTGGTCATGGACTGAAAACAACACTAGACAAATTGTGGCGCAAACAAGACCGATTTTGACTAGTGGGCGAGAGTCACCAATTTCCATGGGGATGTTAAAATTTTTAATCTTGGTTTCGACAACTTGTAGTGTTTGTTTTGGACAAAAATCTGCTAAGGATAATGTATCCAAATCTGTTATGTGAGGTTTAGTGCTAAAACGGTAACAGTGATTATATGAACGAAATAGAGATGAACACCATGATTTGTTGCGAGGAAAAACCCCTTGATCTTGTTCAGATCAAAGGAAAAAAAACCCCAGGTGATGACAAATCGTCTAACACCACTTTATTAATGAAAAATAGGGTTACAAGGGTGGAGTTATTGATCAATGAATACAACGATACTAAGTTTGTGTGTTTGCAGAGAACTATCAGCTAGAGTATGCGAGTGTTATTGTGTAGCAGGTGTGTGTGACCTAGCATTGATCTTAACTCAATATAAATAAGAAAAGAAAAATAACAACTAGCTCCTATTTTCATGGCACTACTCCCACTAGCTTAGTCTTCACTTTTGACCACGTGTTGGAGGTGCCTTTTAGAGAAATATTAGGTAGACCACGTCTTAGAGCCGTTGCACTTGATAAATATCAACCTTTATATAAGAAACAACCGTTAATAGCACCAATTACTGAGGATCCTTGATCCTGGCATAGCTCTGGAACTCTTCAGAAGGATAATTGATCCAGACACGTCTTCAAGAATAACATATCCATAGCACTCGGTTATTTGTGACTTAACAAGAAGTCCTATAAATCCGCCATTATCCCCACTAAACGTGTTACAGCCATTTGACCACGTGTTTGACAAGTCCAATAGCGAGATATCCGGTGGAATAAGTCTTGGAGCCGTTATATCTATCAAATATAAGACTATACATGAGAAACAATCGTTAGTAAATAATAAATACTGAGGATCCTTGATCCTGATAGGATCTGACTAAGGATTACTGATCCAAGAACATATTCCAGGATAACGTATCCATAGTGTCAAATTTTCGAGCCCTAACAATTGCCCCCAAAATGGCGGTTGTGATAAGATCACAGCTGTCATTTTGCCTTTAAATTCAAACTTTCTTCAAAGACAGATGAGATTTGACAAGCAAGATATAATTATCAAATATCTATAGAGTTTCCTTGGGAACTTCCCTTCCGGCTATATATCCAACTCCTCTTATTCTCCCTGCACATCATGAACAACTAGTAACACATGTTTAACCAGTATAGATGGTCTATATTTTAAACGGTGAAGTCCGGGTTAAAACTTTTGGTTAAGTCCAGGTGACTTATGTTTAATAATAATTGAAAAACTTTTGACTATTCGCTTGTTATTGTGAAAGTTTGTTTGATATAGCTTTATCTTTAATAAAAGTTTTGAGAAATAACTTTAAGTAAAAATCTTTAAGATAGAATATCCTTGCAATAATAATTTAAAGATCTTAAATCTTTAAGTAAAAGGGATTACAAAGATCTAAGACAAATAAAGGTAAATTGACTATCAGAAATCATACCATAAGATCTAATTAGACCTACGTTACCATAAGTAATGATACTTCTGTGATCCTGGTAGAAGCAATTTAAGGATTTTGAATCCATAAGTTTTGATCTTCATAATGAACTTAGAAAATCTGTTGCCAACAACTTATAATGTTAACTGGAATTAAACCCATTAAGCTGGGGACAAGCCCATAAAATAAACTGAAACTGGGGACAAACCCGTGAACTGGGGACGAGCGCAAAACTGGTGTTAAACTGGGGACAAGCCCAAATACTGGGGACAAGCCCAAACTGGGGACTGGCCCAAAGATACGGATGTCAACTGGGGTCTCGCCCAAACCGGGATTTAGCCCAAACAAGAGATAACGTGAAAACGTTATAAACCGGTGGTATGGTACGTCTACCATAAATCGTAGGATCCTCAATATAGCCGAAGACAACGAAATTGTCAGCCACTAAGCGTGTACTGGTCCCATTACCCCGGACTATACGTTGGATAGCGTGCGCTCCAGGCGAGAGTGTAGAAACTCTATTTATAAGAAAGGTGAAAACCTTTAAACCTTAGGGGATATGACCATCGGGGATCATATCCAATCGTGGGCTAGGCCAAGGGAAATAGTATAGTACCTTGAATGTAAAGGAGGGGTGGCCAACCTCTTGATCATCAAATATATTATTATAATCCTGCATTGTTACTTAAAACTTGGAAGAAACAAATCGTTAAGAATATGTTATTCTTAAAGTAATAATAAGAAATTAAAAAGAATAAGTGATCAGATATATATTACCAATTTTTGGGATCCTTGATCCTCTAAGGATAATAGATCCTTACAGGATACCTGATCCTGATAAGAAAAGGTACTTCTTGAGGTGGATAGCATTCCATGCTCTTGGTAACATGTTGCCTTCCATAGTGAGCAAATGATATGCCCCTTTTCCTGCCTCCGACTCGATCAGATAAGGACCTTCCCATTTGGGTGCTAACTTCCCATCAGCCGGATTGGTCGTGTTTTGGAAAGCTTTCCTCAAAACTAAATCTTCTTCTTGAAATCTTCTGATTCTGATATTCTTGTTGTATGCCCCAGCTACCCTTTGTTGATATGCTGCCATTCTGATCTTGGCTAGGTCTCTGAATTCTTCAATAGTATCCAAGTCTTCAAGAAGAATTTCTTCATTGGCCTCAGGATCACGGATGCTTGTTCTGGCTGTAGAAACCACCATTTCTGTAGGAATTACTGCCTCTGAGCCAAACACCAATGAGAAGGGTGTTTGGCATGTTGCATTCTTGGGTGTTGTCCTGTCGGCCCAAAGAACATAAGATAACTCTTCGGCCCACTTTCCCTTCTTGGATCCTAGCTTCTTCTTTAAGTTGTTGATGATGATTTTATTACTTGACTCTATCTGGCCATTAGCTTGAGGATGCACTGGAGTTGAGGTAATCATCTTTATGCCCCAGCTATCACAAAAGTTAGTGGTTCTTTTCCCAATAAACTGGGAACCTTTGTCATAAATAATTTCCGAAGGGATACCAAATCGAGTAATAATATTTCTTTTAATGAAAGATATCACCTCTTTTTCGCGTACTTGAACAAAAGCTTCTGCTTCTATCCACTTTGAAAAGTAATCAGTCATTGCAAGCATGAATACTTTTCCTCCTGGTGCCTTAGGTAGTTTACCCACAATATCCATGCCCCACTTCATGAAAGGCCACGATGAGGATATAGGATACATTGGCTCCGCGGGCTGATGTAGGATGTTACCATGCCTTTTACATGAGTCACACTTCTTCGAATATTTCATGGCGTCTCTTTTCATGGTTGGCCAGTAGTAACCTATTCTCATAATTCTAGAGAATAGGGATCTACCTCCGGTGTGGTTACCACAATCACCTTCGTGAAAGTCTTTAAGCATCTCTTGGATTTCAGGATCCTCGATACACCTCAAGTATGGACCTGCAAGAGATTTCCTATGCAACATATCATGTAATAAAATGTATTGTGATACCTTGAGTTTGAAAGACTTCGGATTCTCTGTGGCTGGAATTTCTCCAGTTTGAATGTACTTCTTGATTGGGAGGATCCATGATTCTTGATTATTCGAGGATAATGGATCCCAAAGTACAATCTCCTTGTCATTTGTTATTTCTCCAACTTCTTGTTCTCCTATTGCTGGCGAGAGAACATGAATGATTGGAATCTTCGTGTATTCTGGAATTTTCAGAGATGAGGCTAAATTTGCTAGAGCATCTGCCCCGGCATTTTCTTCCCTTGGTACCTGTATAATACTAAACAATTCGAAGGATTTTGCTAGTTCCTTCACAACATCTAGATATTTGATTAGTTTTTCTCCTTTAACAGCATATGAGCCATTAAAGTGGTTAGCAATTAATAATGAATCTATATATACTTGAAGATACATGATCCTCATGCACTTAGCTAATTTCAAACCTGCGATCAAAGCCTCATACTCTGCCTCATTGTTCGTTGCTTGGAACTCACAGGCTATAGACTGGGGTAATATGTCCCCCTGTGGCGATTTTAGTAGGATACCTAATCCTGTTCCTCTTACGTTGAAAGCTCCATCAGTCAAGAGTATCCAAGGATCCTTGGTTTCTTCTAGTTGTTGAACTTCTAGATCAGCTTCCTTTTGCATATCACTACTGAAATCAGCCACAAAGTCTGAGAGTGCCTGTGATTTAATGGCTGTTTTGGGCTCATACTGAATATCATATGCACTCAGTTTCACAGCACACTTGGCCTTCTACCTGATAATTCTGGCTTTCTAAGAACAATCTTAACAGGATAGTTAGTTCTCAAAATAATAGTATGAAGTCTCAAAGTAATGTCTCAATTTAGTAGAAGCCATAATAAGTGCAAGAATTAATTTTTCTAAATGAGAATACATGGCTTCCGCATTTAAAAGACTTTTACTTACATAATAGACGGAGTGTTGTTCACCTTCGTGATCCTTCACAAGGACGGCACTTACGGCATTTCCTAAAACGACTAGGTATAGATACAAGGATTCTCCATCCACAGGCTTCTTCAGAGCTGGTGCAGAGGATAAGTAATCCTTTAAGGCTTTGAGTGGTTGTTTCTGATTTATTCTTGTCAGGGGATTGTTGCTTCGTTTGAGTCCCCAATCTTTCTTGGATCCTTTTGTCATCTTCCAGCCGTATAAACCTTAAAGCCTTGTTTCTTACTTCATCTAGAGACTTGCAAGGAGTCATCACAAGATCATCATAAAAGGGGGAGCCCCTCTGAAGTCCCATCTTGAAGGCCTCAACAGCAGTAGCCAAGTCAAGATTAGGGATTTCCAGAGCTTCCCTACCGAACCTCGTAACGAAATCCCTAAGGGATTCATCACTTGGTTGGATAACTCGGTATAAATCACTAGTTAACTTCTCAAACTTCCTGCTACAGGAAAATTGACTGTTGAATAAGTTAACTAAGTGCGAAAAAGAAGTAATTCAAAAGGGAGGAAGACTTAGCAGCTATTTTAACGTTGATCCTGTCAGTGTGGATCCAAAGCCTTTACACAAGCAAGCTTCCTTAAGTCTCTCATGAATGGGGTTGATCTCCATCCTTTCTCTGTATTGTGCCACATGTTCTTCAGGATCAGTGGTTCCATCGTAAGTCTTCATGTGGGGGGTTTGGAATCGCTTCGGGATTTCAGCATCACAGATAGGTGGAGCAAATCTGGATAATTTGTGGCTTCCCTCAGGTATCTCGGGGATTGGTCGTATCACCCCGGGAACACTGGTTATCATATCCTTGAGCTTCTGTAGCTCTTTGGCCATAGCTTGGTTGATACTTGCATCCTGCATGGAACCACGTTATCGTCTAAGGATAAAGGATCATACAAATTACCTTTTTGCTGGGGGAAAGCTGGCATCTCAAATGAGTATCTGGGATAAGAAGAGTCAACGATAGGGGTTGGACCACACGACACGATAGTCTGCATGGGAATGAAGTCTCCTTCATGGACTTCGGAGGATCGTTGATGTTGGACTCCCAAGGATCCTTGATTCTCAAGGAAGGATCCTTGAGGTTGGAAATTATAGGATCCTTGGTGATATAACCCGGAGGATCTTGGCTGAATGACAGATGATCCCTGCTGGAATAATGAGGATCCTTGAGCCTGTTGACCCATGGACCCCTGTTGAATGATAGATGATCCTTGCGAGAACTGAGCCATGGATCCTGGTGTAAGGCCCCGCTACCGGTAGCCCTACTTTGGTGTTGGATTTACTTATAAACACAGTTCTAAATCATAGTTAATTAAAACTTTCGCGGAATAATAATAATAATAGTCAACCATTCATTACACACATTCTTAACTTGTCTTTAAAACATAACATAAATGATAATATCAAAACATCATGACAAATCTTCAGATGCAGCCTCTTCGATCTTGCCATGTGTCCTGCTCAAACCAATTGTCTCAACCTGTTAACCTGCGTGCATACTAAAAGTCAGCTACGCTGAGTGAGTTCTAGTTAAAGACATAACTTACTTTACATACACATATACGTGCCCGAAGGTACGCATTACATACTTAACCTGTCCATCAATCTTTCATACACATACATAACTAATCTTACGTTATAAAGAGCATTCGCCCTACATACCTCGGATATTATTAGGGTCCGGTACCCTCCATCCTCGGATATTATTAGGGTCCGGTCACCCTTCATCCTCGGATATTATTAGGGTCCGGTCACCCTTCATCGTCGGATATTATTAGGGTCCGGTACCCTCCATCCTCAGATATTATTAGGGTCCGGTACTCTTTCTTCCATACCTCCTTAACATACTTTCTATATACATAATCGTAAATTTCGCACATACATACATCATTCATTCTTCATCTTACAACATACATATAACATCAACCATTTCCTGCCAGTGCATGCAATTCCGAAGATCGTTCATGTACCGACAAGAAATCATTCATACATTTCACATAATACATATATGGCATACACTTATCACTTAGGATAAGTGTATTAACTAATCACATCGAGTATGCACACAGCCCCGAAAACATAACAAGGAATGGGGCTAGAAACTCACCTGAAGTCGGTTACGCTCACCGTTAATTGTTATTCCCTTCTTCAGTTGGGCACGGCTAACTGTATAATAATTACATGCATCAATTAACTATCACTACTCATCTCGCGTTTCTAATCTAATTATTACCCTCAACGAACGGGGGTCCGGGGGCAGCGCCCCTGGCAGCGGGGTCTAGGGGCGGCAGCCCCTAGCAGGGTCCAAGGGGCAGAGCCCTGGCTGGGGTCGTAACACATTTTCCATTAGAATTTTAAATTATTATATAATTCGCTAACTCAAAGTTCAAGGGCTCATTTGTAATTAATTCATTGTTTTCTAAGTCAAGGGACTGTTCTGACATTTATCAAACTTCAAGTTCGTTACTTGGTTCTTCAACGAATTGGTTTGTCTTCACGAACTGGTCATTGTAGCGAATTGAACCCTCTAACGAACTGAACCTCTGACGAATCAGTCCATATAACGAACCAGTCCCCATAGCGAATCAGTCCAGGTAACGAATTGGACCTTCTAATTCGTTATCTCCTTTAACGAATGACTATAACGAATTGAGGTTAATTCGTTATCTTTTCCTTAACGATTCTGGACACGAACTAAGGCTAGTTCGTTATTCTTTCCTTAGCGAATCAGGTAGCGAATCACCTTTAATTCGTTAAATTCCCGTTAGCGAACTAGGGTTAGGTCAGAGAATGTCAGAAACATTCTCTGACATCGTATCCTCGTATAAGCCGCCTTTCCAGCGCCGCCGCCGGAAAAACGCTGTTTCACCGGAAAAACGAGATCTAGCTCGTTTTCCACCGTTTTTCACCGTTTTTCGACTCGTTTGATCCAGGTCTGAGCTAGGGTGATCCCTAAGCTCATCTTAGGTTCGGTTTACACCCGATTTCATCCGGATCTCGTGACTTAAATGGTTTAACGGTGTCGGCTCGTCGTTTCGTGACCATATCTAATGGGTTTAAGCTAAAACAACATCATACTATCATTACATCGGGTCAGTGCTCGGTTTCCTTCTTGGTTTCGGCTTAGAGAAAGGAAGAACTAGAGAGAAAGCTTAAGTGTGTTTTGGGTGGTGTATGGAATATGTGTGAATGAGGATTAAATGGATATTAAGGGTTTATATATTTATGGATCATGGGCTTAAGCCCATGGTCTTTCCTTCTTTCTTTCCTAACCCAAGTCCATAACCCATATTCATTTACCCAACACTAGCCCAACTCGTATTCTATTTATCTAAACCGATAACGACCCACTATAAAATAACGAAATTTGTTTTATTATAATAACTAAAAGTAGGATGTTACACCTGGACTGGTGAAATCCAGCATCCTGGGCATCAGAGGAGTGTGATCCTCCGCTGGCCTCTTAGTTTTCTTGAGATCTTCTATCTCACGAAGGATCCTCTGGTTGGTCTTGTTCTGCTGCTCCATATATGCTTTAACCTGCGAAAACATAGATGAAACATCACTATTAGTATTAACCACCGGCGTAGCACCAGCGGTTTTAGAGCTCTGGAAGACTGGTAGTTGCGTCTTGCTTTCAGCAGCAGCAGGCCGTTGTGCTCCCGTGAATGGCGGAGGCATTGGTGGCAAAGTCCTTGATGAGAGAGGAACCGAAGACGGCATGGTTGATGAAGCAGAGGTTGATTGAGAGGCTATTGATAGTGATATGGGTATGAAAAAATTGGAAATTTATGGGAATGATATGGATTATAGCACCAATTGCCCCACGGTGGGCGCCAAATTGTTTTGGACAAAAATTTGCTAAGGATAATGTATCTAAATCTGTTATGTGAGGTTTAGTGCTAAAACGGTAACAGTGATTATATGAACGAAATAAAGATGAACACCGTGATTTGTTGCGAGGAAAAACCCCTTGATCTTGTTCAGATCAAAGGAAAAAAAACCCGGGTGATGACAAATCGTCTATCACCACTTTATTAATGAAAAAATAGGGTTACAAGGGTGGATTTATTGATCAATGAATATAACGATACTAAGTGTGTGTGTTTGCAGAGAACTATCAGCTAGAGTATGCGAGTGTTATTGTGTAGCAGGTGTGTGTGACCTAGGATTGATATTAACTCAATATAAATAAAAAAAGAAAAATAACAACTAGCTCCTATTTTCATGGCACTACTCCCACTAGCTTAGTCTGGAGCCGTTATATCTATCAAATATAAGACTATACATGAGAAACAATCGTTAGTAAATAATAAATACTGAGGATCCTTGATCCTGATAGGATCTGACTAAGGATTACTGATCCAGTAACATATTCCAGGATAACGTATCCATAGTGTCAAATTTCCGTGCCCTAACAGTGTTCACGTTGCGGAAAAATTTAATGTTGAAATACTGATATAAATAAGAAGGGGCAACTTTATAAAATGGTAACCAACTTTTAAAACTGTTCCAATCAAGTTACTCATAAAATCTTTTGTTCCAATTAGGTTACTAAAGTTTTCTTTTTGTTCTCTGTCTAGATATTTTACCTGCATAACAGGTCATGTAGATATTCTTTTTATTTTTAAATAGTTTGACAATGCAAAACATTTTTTAAAAATTGAGAAAAATTATAAATTGTGAATAATAATAATAATAATAATTAAGAAAATTGCAACAAAAAAAAGTTGAAATTTAGCAAAAAAAAATAGAAAATTAAAAAAAAGAAAAATAATAATAATAATAATATGGAAAATTGTAACAAAAACAAAACTGGAAATTTTAAAAAAATCTTTTTTTTTTTTGCATTTTTTTCACAATTAAATTTTTTTTCAATATTTACTAATTTTGTCACTTTTAAAAAAATATTTTGCAATGTTAAACTATTTAAAAATAAAAAAACCTACAAAACATGTTATCTAAGTAAAATATATAGGATTATAACAAAAAAAAACTTTAATGACCTAATTGGAACAAAAGATTTTATGAGTGGCTTGATTGGAACAATTTCAAAACTCGATTAATATTGTATAGAGTAATCCCGAATAAAAAAATATAGAAACAGAAAATCCTGAATTTTTAAAGCATCATACTTTAAAAAGGTTATGAAAGGAAAGCAAAATCTAAAGAGAATAAAAACCATATATCTTGAAGCAACTTTGACGGCTTTCATGTTCGAATTGGTTGTCGTACTTCCATGATTTCCAATTCATGACTTGTAATGCACGCTTGATTTTTGTTGCATTTTATGACGTTATGCTTCATATATGCCACTTTTATTCGTGTATTGTGGTATCTTTGTTTGCATATGTATTTTTTCATATTACCGCGTTGACTTCCTTTTTTCTATTTATACAAACATGGTTTTTTATCCTACAAAATAAAATATAGTGAATATCTTATGACTGTATATTACAACACCAATAAATTTAAGGTGTAAGTGAGTCAAGTCATGCCTCAATCTGAACCCAATTCAACTCGAGCTTTTATGTTTAGCTTAATGAGCAAGGGCTTAACTTGTTTCGATCTCTATGATTAAAGATCAAGTTCCATGTATAAAGATCAAACTCAACTCATAAGTTGTAAGTATTGTTACAACATCACACTAACTAGTTTATTATTTTATTGTTTTTATTTATAAGTGTGGGGACCCCACCTACTTTGGCAGCTTACCAATGTGGACTTTGGCCACTACCCGTTCCCCTAAAAATTCTACAATACATGGCTTGAGATATCCCGGTTTGTCGAGTTCGTGGAGACACATAACATGTTGTTTAGATTTGTGGAGAGCGACGATTTGGGGCTAGCTAGTAGCCTAAAACGGTTTGGGATTGCGAAGGTGAAAGAGCCACCAGACCGGATGGCGCCTAAGGCCAAAGATCTTGTGGATTTAGTTTACTTTTGTCTTATGCGTATAATTGGATGAACAAATAAGGTTTTGGTTATTAACCGTTCATACATGTATTTTATAAATGTATAGAAGAAGCCATGCTACATGTCAAATTGTCAAGTACTTCAAAGATTTAAAGCACAAAATTTTATTCATACAAAACAAATCGGGTTCAAGGCCAGTACAAAATTACAAAACATACTTGAATAATAAACCAAAAACGGAAAAGTTAAATTGCTAATGAGCCCTACTTTATACTTAAACTAATAGGTTACATTGCGAATGGGCTATGATGATACTGGATCTACATCCAACGGTATTCAAATAAAAAAGAAAACTAAATAAAAAGTTTAAAAAAATAATTAAAAAAAATCAAAAAAGGAATTCCACGCACATTTTCAGAAGACCTGCAGGTTCGCATTATTTTATCTCATGAAACCAAGCATGCCTTTCAAACCTCGTTGTTGTCCAAAACATGGTCTTCTAAATGTTGAGCTTCGAACCTGCACCTCAGTAATATCTAAACCAGATATCACAAACAACCAAATATTCAAATGGTTTAAATAAACATCAACATATAACTATTTATATATAAGTTACTTCTACAAAATATTGCAAAACCTCACGGGCTGTAATAGTTGGTACATGTTAAAGCATGCGTGAGGCAAGTCAATGCCAGTTTATTATTCATCCTAGCCGCGAAGCCGAGCATCAAAACTTGTAATCTTCAATACTAAATATATATGCAAATGTAAAAATTTTTCTATGAAATACATCATAAAATTGTCTTTATGTGTTTACACAACTGTTTCATATGTTATGACACATGCTTCAGTCTCGATTTAATATTTGGTCTCGCTTCTTTCTGGATGGGTTGGTATATATGGTGGTGGGTCTAGTGTGTTGATATATATACCGGTGGATCTAGCGAATTTTGTTTGAATGAAATTTTATTGGTCATTAAAAAAATATATTAATATTTGTCATATAAGTGTCTATATTTATTAGATGCAACAAGATCATAACTGAGAATTCATTATATATTTGAATTTTGAAAATATTACGTAGCTTTATCCGTTACAAGAATAAAATAATATATAATAATAAACCCCTAAAAAACCTACACCGATCATAAACCCTAAAAACTAACGATCCTGATGACATAATTGCAGAATCACAACAATGGCGATCAAAAGATTACGTGAAGAACAAGAAACAAACGCAACAATGTCGGACAGGCTCACGACGTTACCAGAAGACCTGCAGCTTCGCATTCTTTCATCTCTTGAAACCAAACATGCTTGTCAAACCTCGTTGCTGTCCAAAACATGGTCTTCTAAATGGACATATGTTCCTGTTCTCGACTTCAATTCCTCCAGTTTTAACAAACTCGATGTTTTCGATAAGTTCGTTTCCAGTGCATTATCGGTTCCTCGATCGGCCCAGCTGGTTAAACTAAACTACTACAGACGCGATAGGTATGAACATGGAATATGCAGCGCCAAGATCTTAAAAGAGGTTTTTGATTACGCGTTTAAACAACGTGTTGAAGAACTCAACGTCAACATTCACCAAACTGAAGACCACGCAAGTTGGCCGATGATCATGTCACATACATCATGGGATTCGTTAAAAAGTTTGAAACTAGAAAGCTGTTCAGATACACCCATGGGTTGATCGTATTTGGGACCAAGATCCGGATCATTCAAGAATCTGGCCAATTTACATCTCACAGAGGTTATTATTACGGATCTTGATTCGTTCTCAGGGTTTCCCGTGTTGAAGAAGTTGAGATTGATCTGTTGTTGTCTTCAAACATACACTTTGAACGTACACGCTCTGCATCTTTCAGAGCTCACAATCTCGTACTTCTATCTGTGGGATCATGTCAACCGATGTAATCTCACGACTCCAAGCCTTAAATATCTCGAGTTTCGGGGGGGAAATTTCCCGAGGTTTGAACTTACATGTGGTCTTCCTGTTCTAGACACGGTGGTTATCGAGTACAATGGTTTATGTAAACTAGAGGAAGAGAAGATTTTGTTTGATGGTTTGATGATGCTCTTTAATGTTTTATGTAATGTGAAGTCACTTACCGTTTACTCGTCTGTTGTTCATATGCTCTCGTTGTTTCCAGATGAGTTGGTGAATCGGTGTTCACCGTTTCGGAATTTGAAGAGTTTGAAGGTAGATTTTAGTGTTTTTTTATAAACAGAGGCAGTTTGAAGGCCGTTGTAAGTCGTTGATTGAAGCGTTAAGACATGTTTCACATGTGAAAGGTTACTTGCTACAGAAGTCACCCGACGCCAAGTTCACCATGAAATATCCGGATGCTACGAAAGCACGACCTCAATGCTCAAACCCGAATAAATGCATTTGCACTCGGAAATTCGCTATATATACTCCGTATTCGTTGAACTAGAGATATTGATTTGTAATTTCTTCCTGTTGCTTGATGCTTTCGTTTGCATAAAGTGTTAATACTTACGAGTTACGATTTTGCTCTTGCCATTTTGATAGAATCACTGGTAGTTTATTATTAGTGCAATACTTTGTTATTTGATGGTGTAGTTAACTTATTACTTAATGCCCACGATTAAATAATATTTCATTCTGGTTACTCTTTTTTGGTTCAATCCACTCTTTGTATAGATTTGATTTTTTTAGGCAATGTTGACCATTGGTGACTTTTTTGGTCAAAGGTGTGTTGGTGGGTCCTAACTATAAATATTAACATTAGTCAACTATGGAATAGGAAACATCACTATTACAGTAAGTTGTGGTCAAAGCTTCTATAATCTTAGACCACGTGTAGTCAAAATGTTTTATCATTGGACTTTTGCATCATCTAGCATATAATCACATATATTCCCCTCTCTCTCCTTCTCACATACAAAGTTATTAAAACTCAAGCCGATCTAGCGTTGTGTACAAAACGCGGCTTCAAAAACGGCAAAGGAAAAAAGCCGGGGGTGGGGTGTACCCCCGGCGTTTTGAAGCCACCATAGCAAGCAACTACGGATGGTCTTAACTGGTTTATATGTGATAACTGTCTATATATTCACTAGTTGTTATTGGTTTTAAAATGAGAAGTCCAAACTATTTATTTAAAAATTGATTATTTTAAGATTGGTCAAAATAGATCAACGCATGGTCAGGATCCGACATTAGTTGTATATGAGCCAAATACGAGTTTATGAGCTCCAAGTTATGTTGGTTCGGCTACCAACTCGGATTGATGTATCCCAGCCGAGCCACTTATTCGTACTTTATAAGCTCAAAGTAATGTAAATTCGACAAATATATATCTGACAAAAACCATGAAACTACAACTACTTATGAATTTTAAAAAGAAACAGTACCTTTGATTCAAAACCCTGAAGCTCATTTTTGTATTAGCTAGCATTTTCAATTTGATTTGGAATATTTTCAAATAATTTATATATAATTTACTATTCTTAAAGAAATTATTTTCAGGTGGGATCTACGAATTGCCATCTATGTGAAGATGGACCAGGGAATCTGTTGACTACTTGCGGTATTTCAGTGCCAATACGGCAAAAGTTAAAACATTGGTGTAAACTAAACCCGATTTTTTCTTAACCACCCCTTTGTTAGACATAATTTCGGATTTCAAGTCACAAGTCGGTAAACTTGAGGGACGAAGAATGACAAGTCAGTCATAGCTGGTTATGTTTTCTAATTGTTATGTAATTATAATAAATAATGTTTCGGCTAGCAAGTTAGGTTAGTCTGTATAAATCAAGTCATGGTTAGGCATTATTGAATAGTGTTGGATGCAAAGGAGTTATGGCCCATCTCGAGACACACACGAGATGCAATCGAGTTGGAGTTCATCTAGAGAACGTGAAATGCAACCGAATTAGGGTTCATCAAGAGGCAAACCAAGTTAGTGTTTGTCAAGAAGTGAGTCAAACCGAGTTAGGGTTTAAAAGTTGTAATCAGTTTTTTGAGTTATAAACGATAGTTAGTCGTTTACTCTGTGCTTGTTTATCGATCAGGACTTGACCCTTGTGGTGTGGTTATAAAGGTGTTGGTCTTACTTAGCAAAGACTAGGGTTCAAGCCTTACAAAAGGCAAATAAAATGAAAAATAAAAATTAGTTGTTAAGAAAACTAAACCTGGTTTTTGCTTTCAGTTTACGTTACATCTTTAAGCACCGTACAAATTACCAGGGTGGAAGAAAGAGGAAGAAACTAATGCACGCATTTTTTCTTGCCATTTGTTAATGTATATTCTGAAAGGCCGAAACAACAATATGTTTGAAAATAAAATACTTTCAGTGTACAAGTTCTTGGAAGAAAAAATAAATGTTTGGGTACCTTTGAGTGAAGAGCCGGTCCAAAATCCAAATCGTGACAATGGTGAAGTAACTTCGGTTTGAAGGTTGATGTAATCTTTTCTTTTTTTGGTGTTTTGTTCTTTGGTTTCTTATAACTTATTACTGTTTGTGACCCATAGTAATCATGTTGTTCCATTTGCTATTGAAAAATTTTTTGATTCACGAGGCACGCAAAAGTCTTTATATGAAAGCATGTTTTGTCATTTTGAATAACCTTCAGCTTTCAAGTTGGGTATTAGTTATTAGACGGTGTGTAATGGGTAGCAATAAGTGCGACAAGTGGGTGATAATGATGAGGAACATAATGGAGATTTTTATTTTAAGCCATATATTACTGCATATATTGTGCACGTAATATATCATTCTTTCCTTGCTTAGAGATATAATACTCTTATTTATCATCCTTGAAATTGAGTATTCAGAACACACAAAACAATTACTCAAAGAAAAGATCCAGTTTTTATATGGTATAAGAGTGGGATCAGCGCTTGAACCGAATAACCCAAAAACCCTAAATCTCCGACTGACTGGTCCGGCACCATGGAGAAATCCTGGGAAAACACAGAAGGAAAGACGAGGTCAACTGACGTTGAAGGCGAACAAAGTCCAATAGCAGGGCTAACAACAAACAATATCAACAGTTCTTACACCTATTTGCAGATAAAGGATCACCAGTGCAGGAAGAAAAGAAAGATGTCCCTCCTACAGCAAACATGGCAGGTAGATTTGTAACACCCCAACTTTAAGCGGAATACGCCCGGGTGTAACGTACTGATCACTCATAGCTCGTAACACTATTAAAGCGGCAATAATTATATCATTTCATTTCGTAACGTAACAAGTACACAATTATTCATAATTAAAAATAAAAAGAAACACTTTATCAAAACAATAAATAAGTTCTTTATTCAAATAACCTAAGGTATACTAATGATCATCATACTTAGCATGCCATCGATTCAACCTGTAGCACGTTGAAAATAATATATTTGTCAACAACTAAGTTGGTGAGTTTTCATAAGTTTTCGTGTATACATATAAATATAAAAGGCGCGATTCAAATTTCGTAATGCAATAAATATCCAAGCGTAAAGTAAATGAAATCAATAAATGTCGTCATCTCGTTCCTTTAGCCGAGGCCGTAGTAATAGGGGAAACTAGAACCACTTTACGAACAACCGAAGTCATATCGTTAGATGGCGCGGGTACGTCCCGTCGGACCCTCCCACTATGTGTATGTGTATGTGTATGCGTTTGCGTAACTTCCACCATAAGAATAGTAAACACGTTGCAAGCAAGTTCACGTATATTCATAAACAATATGCAAGAATAATATTAACATGTACGCTAATTGTGAATCGGTTTATAAATAAGCAAATAACTAACGAGATAAAACTTGTGACATGCTACACCCCAAAAATATTTAAAGCGTTAAAACGGGGTTATGAGGAACTCACTTGGAATAGAGAATACGGTAACGAGGAGATGGTAACGATTAAAGCAACTAGGTGGTTTCGCGAGAAGTCCCGATAATTTGTCCTAGTTATAAGGTATAAACAACATAAATATCTAAAGCGAAAAGAACGAACTAAACATGAATATAAAACAAAAATAAGTTTATAATAGATTTGGGAATCGTTAAAGTATTCACATGTATAAGAAAATTTTATTAGTTTAAATATTCTTAAAAGTCACCATTATAATTATTGTTATTATTATTATTATCATTATTATTATTATTATAAAAATAAAGATTTATTATTGATTATATATATATATAAATATATATATCTGAAAATGTTAACGAGAGTTTCTTTTAAGAGTTTCAACGGTGTTCAGGTTGTTAAACAAGTGTAAACAATATTAGTTTTAATATAATAAAGTCTTTAATAATTAGAAAGGTTAAAACAATTAATAAATAAAAAAACAAAAAATCGGGACTGGGGAATCGAACCCGCGCCCCAGGCCGGTTCAGGGTTTTAACAATACATACACTGGCCATCTGAGCCAGTGTCTAACTTGCTTAGGACACAGAAAACTATATATTTATGTATCAGTTAGGTTATCCTCAAATCCACAATGAACCCTACTTTGTTTAATTCGTTTGAGTTAATAAGAATTGACCTAGGTTTCTTGTTAAGAACGAAAATCCGATTGTGAAACATGTTTCAATTACCTGGATCGAACACGAATTGAAGGAGAACAAGGAGTTAGGTTTTACGGCCAAAAGACGGATTCAAACGGGATCAAGAACTGTTTATTGGCTGCAGTTTTCTTAGGGTTTTGTTTCGTGATGGTGAGATGATGGTGTGGAGCATTTTAATTGAGTTTTGGACTCGTGTTTATAGGCTAACAAGATCAAAATTCATCCGCGACCTAAGTTAACGAAAATTGATTCGATTTGATATGAAATAGCTGTCAATTACGCGTTATACTATAATAGTAAGGAGCATGTTTGTTAAGAGTCATCCTAATTAATCCAATCCTGCGATTTATGGGTCAAATGAAATAAAAACTGGAAGGGGGGGCTGATGGTGATGATGGGAATGGAGGAGGGAAGGAGGGAGTTTGAATAAAATTTGCAACCAAGTCCTTAATCTTAGGTTTGGTGGTCAGAAATTGTAAAACTAAAGGTAGGTGCTAGATTGTACATATTGTATACTTTAACGATTCTAAGTAATTTAATACGAGTCACATGTAAATAAAGATAAAACCGAATAACAAAATTAATAACTCAACGTTTCACTAAATGCGACGATTCGATTACAAACGAGTAATAAAATGAGTACAAATACTAAATGGAAATTTTACGATTATCACCGCATTCCCAACTTTTAGGAAATTTCATCCCGAAATTAGGAATTAACATCTATAGCTAAAATATGCGGATACTTAGACTTCATTTGGTCTTCACATTCCCAAGTGACTTCCGCACCGCGCTTAGATTCCCAACGAACCTTGACCAAAGGGATTCGGCTACGCTTGGTTTCCTTATCCATTCGATCCACTATTTCCATTGGTCTCTCAACAAAGTGCATTGTCTTATCGAAACCTACCTCGTTGAGAGGGATATGAAGGTTCTCTTCGGCTAGACACTTTCTAAGGTTCGAAACATGAAACACTGGATGGATGCCTTGAAGCTCTTGCGGGAGCTCGAGGCGATAAGCAACATCTCCGATTCGTTCAAGGATTTTGAATGGACCAACAAAACGGGGGGCTAGTTTACCCTTCATACCGAAACGGAGTACTCCTTTCCAAGGTGAAACCTTGAGGAGGACAAGGTCGCCGAATTCGAATTCCAAGGGTCGTCGTCGCTTATCAGCGTAAGACTTTTGGCAACTTCTAACATTAAGCAGATTATTACAATTTGAGCTATTTTTTCGGTGGTATCTTGTACCATTTCGGGTCCCGTGAGCTGAGTCTCACTGATCTCATTCAAACAAATAGGAGAACGGCATTTACGGTCGTAGAGCGCTTCGAATGGAGCAATTTTTATGCTCGAATGATAACTATTATTGTATGAAAACTCAACCAATGGAAGATGAGTATCCCAATTACCACCAAAATCAAGCACACAAGTTCTTAGCATGTCCTCAAGTGTTTGAATGGTTCTTTCCGACTGACCATCTATTTGAGGATGATAAGCGGTGCTAAGATCTAGACGAGTTCCCAAAGCGGTTTGAAGCGAATTCCAAAAATGAGACACTAAAGGACCATCACGGTCAGATATAATACTCAAGGGTATACCATGGCGACAAACAATCTCGTTGACATAGATTTGAGCAAGCTGCTCGATCGAATGCTTTTCCCGAATGGAAATGAAATGAGCTGATTTGGTTAATCGATCGACGATTACCCAAATGCTATCATGTTGCCTCTTGGTGGTTGGAATTTTTGTGACGAAGTCCATCATAATGTTCTCCCACTTCCAGACTGGAATAAAAGGTTGCACGAGCAAACCAGCAGGTTTTTGATGCTTGAATTTTACCTTAGCACATGTTAAACATTTTTCGACATAGATAGCGATATCTTTCTTCATGCCAGGCCACCAGAAAGTAGTTCGAAGGTCTAAATACATTTTATCCGCACTGGGGTGGATAGAATATCGTGACTTGTGAGCTTCGTCCATTATAAACGTGCGAAGATTGTCACGGTCTAGGACCCAAAGGCGGTTAAGAAAATAGAGTAAACCATCACGCTTGCTTTCAAGTTGGAGTTCAGCACCACACGACATCTCTTTGTACATATTGCCTTCAGTGACGGGGATGTGTTGGGCCTCAAAGATACGTAGTTGAAGATAGGTTTGGATAACAACGCATAGAAGAATGCTTTTGACATGGGTTTTGCGACTAAGGGCATCAGCTACTACGTTTGCTTTACCGGGATGGTAACGTATTTCGAAATCGTAGTCGCTAAGAAGTTCGGCCCATCGTCGTTGCCTCATGTTCAAATATTTTTGGTCAAAAATATGTTGGAGACTCTTGCGGTCGGTGAATGCCACACATTTCGTCCCATATAAATATTCTCTCCAAATTTTCAACGTGAATACAACAGCACCGAGCTCAAGGTCGTGTGTCGTATAATTCTTTTCATGAACCTTAAGTTATCGTGATGCATAGGCGATGACCTTGCCTCGTTGCATGAGAACGCAACCAAGACCTTGATTCGAGGCATCACAATAGACAACAAAATCCTCTTTTCCTTCGGGAAGGGCTAGGATAGGAGCGTCGCAAAGCATACGCTTCAAGGTTTGAAATGCTTCGTCTTGCTTAGGATACAGAAAACAATATATTTATGTATCAGCTAGGTTATCCCCAAATCCACAATGAACCCTAGTTTGTTTAATTCGTTTAATTCGTTTGGGTTAATAAGAATTGACTTAGGGTTGTTGTTAAGAACGAAAATCTGATTGTGAAACATGTTTCAATTAACTGGATCGAACACGAATTGAAGGAGAACAAGGAGTTAGGTTTTACAGCCAAAAGACGAATTCAAACGGGATCAAGAACTGTTTATTGGCTGCAGTTGTCTTAGGGTTTTGTTTTGTGATGGCGATATGATGGTGTGGAGCATTTTAATTGAGTTTTGGACTCGTATTTATAGGCTAACAAGATCAAAATCCAGCCGCGACCTTAGTTAACGAAAATTGATTCGATTTGATATAAAATAGCTGTCAATTACGCGTTATACTATAATAGGAAGGAGCGTGTTTGTTAAGAGTCATCCTAATTAATCCAATCCCGCGATTTATGGGTCAAATGAAATCAAAACTGGAAAGAGGGGAGGGGCTGATGGTGGTGACGGGAATGGAGGAGGGAAGGAGGGAGTTTGAATAAAATTTGCAACCAAGTCTTTAATCTTAGGTTTGGTGGTCAGAAATTGTAAAACTAAAGGTAGGGGTTAGATTGTACATATTGTATACTTTAATGATTATAAGTATTTGAATACAAGTCATACGTAAATAAAGATAAAACCCAATAACAAAATTAATAACTCAACGTTTCATTAAATGCGACGATCCGATTACAAACGAGTAATAAAATGAGTACAAATACTAAATGGAAATTTTACGAATGTCACAGGATTCGATAAGGGTCCCGAGTGGCTTATTGATTCGGGTTGTACCGAAATATATCCCGCATGGCTTATTTGTTATTGATGATGTTAAAGGTTCACACTAACCACCTGTAACAATACCGAATGTGGACTCTATACCTGTTAAGGGAAGAGGTTCTTATACCCTACCTTGTGGAAAAACGATTGAAAATGTCTTATATGTCCCAGATTTCACATGTGACCTCTTATCGGTTACTAGGCTATCTATGGATCTCCAATGTGCTGTAACCTTTTTCCCAGATTTTTGTGTTATGCAAGACCTACACTCGAGGAAAATGATTGGTGCAGGTCAATGTCGGGAAGGATTATATCATATGGTTATGGTGGGAGGAAAAAGGAAAGCTATGGCAACTACGAGCAATCTGTGGCATAAACGACTTGGCCATGCTTCATATGGAAAACTCTCCTCTTTGGGTTTTGTTAAGAGTGATGTCTTGAAAAACGGTATGTTTTGTGATTCATGCAACTAAGGAACCTTTTGAACTTTTGCATTGTGACATTTAGGGGAAATATAGGGCCCTTACTCTCACACGTTCCAACTATTTCTTAACAATCATTAATGATTTTAGTTGATCGGTATGGGTGTTTCTTTTGAAACACAAATGGGAAACTAGTGAGTGTTTAATATCATTTCACAAAATAGTTGCGAACCAATTTAACAAAAATATTAAAAGGATTCGATCAGATAATGGGGATGAGTTTACCTCAAACCGAATGCTCTTACATAGAGCATGGAATCCTTCTTGAAACTACTTGTCCACATACCCCGCAACTAAACGACATGGTTGAGCGAAAACATCGCCAACTCCTTATGACCGCCAGGGCACTCAGATTTGAAGTGAAATTGCCTATTATATTTTGGGGGTAATGCATCACCATGGCCGTGTATATTACAAACCGTCTTTCATCGGATGTCATAGGAGATAAAACACCATACGAGATAACTTATGACACAAAACCCAATTAGGAAGGCCTGAAATAGATTCCAAGTGGGTCTATAAAATAAAATTCCAAGTGGGTCTATAAAATAAAATACAAACCGAACGGTGAAATCAAAAAGGTATAAGGAGAGACTTGTGGCAAAGGGTTTCACTCAGATGAAAGGAGTTGAATTTCATGACATGTTTGTGCTTGTTGCCAAATTGGTTACTGTTCGAACTTTGTTAGCTGTGGCGGTTAAAAAGAACTGGATTATTCACCAATTAGATGTTAACAACGCTTTTTCGCATGGGGATTTAGACGAGGAGATCTACATGAATGTTCCTCAAGTCTTTGAGGCGGGGGGGGGGGGGGGGGAGGTATGTAGACTGAGAAAGTCCTTATACGGCCTGAAATAGGCCTCTCGAAATTGGTATAAAAAATTTACGGAAGCCTAATTATCTCTTGGTTTCAAGGAATCTCATGCCAACCATTCTCTATTTTTATACAAAAAGGGTGACGTTTTTGTCACTGCTCTCATATACGTCGATGATGTGATCGTTGTTGGGAATAATAATTCAGTGATACAAGAAACAAAGACCTATCTTGACAAACGGTTCAGCATTAAAGATCTTGGGGTGCTAAAATATTTTTTGGGTATTGAGGTGGCTCGTACCTTAGAGGGTTTGGTCCTTAGTCAAAGGAAGTACACGTTGGACATACTAGAAGATAGTGGGATGCAAGATTGTTGACCAAGTATGTTTCTGATGGAACAAAACCTCAAACTAGACAAAGAAGAAAAGGACCAGAGGTAGATGCCAATATGTATCGTCGGTTAGTTGGTTGTCTTCTTTACCTTCAGGAAACGAGTCCAGATATCGCTTACTCGGTTAGTATTTTGAGCCAGTTTGTTGCTGATCCTAGACAGAATCATATGGATGCGGCAGCTCGGGTCCTTAGGTATTTGAAAACAACACCGGGTCAAGGGATTTTGCTTCCTAAAGAAGGTGGAATGACTCTTGTTGCCTACTCTGACTCAGACTGGTTAGGTTGCCCATATACCAAAAGATACTACTCCTAGGAGGTGGACCGATCTCTTGGAAATCTAAAAAGCAATCTGTAGTTTCTCGGTCATCAGCAGAAGCTGAATACCGAGCTGTAACAACTCGGATATTTTTAAATATTATTTTTTTCTTTCGTTTACCCGACCCGCTCTTGTTCGAAAACATTAACAATAAAATAACACGTTTAACGAGTCATTATTATTATTTTAATACTATTGTTTTAAATATTTATTTAATGATTTAAAACTACTTTGATTAATATACGTTTTTAACCCAAAAGTAAACTTTTACACAATAGTGTTTCCCTACTCAAACTTCAGGGGCTATTGTGCAAATTATATATAATATTATTATCCTAACTCATTAACCCATTTAACCCTTATACCCAGGTCCAAAACCCACACCCTGGACCTGTTTTCCGAACCCATATACCAATTTCTTGAATTGGACCTTAATACCCATCATAATCATGGAAATTGGATCGATAATATTATTCTTCTTGCCTTTTTCGGCCTCACCGACTTCGTTGATTAGGAATTTAGATCAAAATTGATATGTATTGACTTATTTGTGAACCGAAATCAAACCCATTCCTTATAATATACGTTAACGATCTCCATGACGCAATTAAACTCGTAGTTACCACCCTCACTCCATCGCTGACGTAACCCCTAAGGTTAATCGTATTATAACAGCCTCTGCATATCGGTTCTTGGATCATCAATGGCCGACTCTTTCTCGTTCTGGTTAACCATCTTATATACAACTTTTAAGGTAATTGATTATATGGTTTTGTTCGCGTTGATCTCCTATGCAATAGCCCTAAACTCAATCGATCAAACAAATAATGTATTGATCGATAGATTAGGTTTTATATTTCAAACTGTGCAACCGGCTTCTGGTTATTTTATATTTGTTTGGTGTTTAAACCAACAGATCAGCTAGTGAAATTGATTGTTGTTGTTGCGTTAAAGACTTTTGGGCGCTGGGGACCCGGGTTCGAATCCCCTAGCCCTGTTTTTGTTTTTAACAATTTCTTAAACCATATATATTAATATATTAAACTTTTAAATCTTATCATTAATATCTTATATATACTAATAAATCACTATTGTTACAAAACCGACACATGTACTAATTGTTTTTTGAATTTTGGTTAAAGACCAAATATATATATATATATACACACACACATATATAATTAGATAATTAAAAAGATTTAATAAGGTTTTAGTTTGGAATACATAATATGATTTTGTTAATTCACAAGTTAAAATATAGCTTACGTATTTTATGAAATATCATATTTTATATAAATATCATTAGTTATTATTTGTTATCTATTATTTACAATATTAGTATAAAAGAAAGCGTTATTATTAATAAAAACGTATTACTAGTTCAAAATAAATATTTAGAACGATTCTCTTTGTATAATCTATGAAAACTTTATAAATATGTAATTAAACATCTTTATGTATTTTATATAATTAACACTATATTATAAGTTTGATAAATGAAAGTTGTATTTCAAAGTAATAAAATTAATAATAAATAGCTTTTGTATGATTATACTCGAGCATTAAATTTTCGAATCTTTATCTAGTCACTCATTTATATTCGTTTCCGCAATTATTCACTACTAGGACATCTCGTCGGTATTTCTCGAAGAGCTTGATCAAACACCCACACCCTTATTATTATCTTATTCGTTTTTGATCGTCTGTTAAGGTGAGTACCGCATTCCCCTATTTTACTTGTTTTTCCACGTTTTGGGGACATATGCGTAAATTATATTTCTTATATATATACTTATACTCAAAACTGCAACTATTGTCTTATATGTTAACAACTTATACCTTACTTGTTTACGTGCTTACTTTCTTTATATGTTTCCGCATTCGGAGAGGTCCAGCATAAATCTCAGAATAGTATGATCATACGGTAGTCGTTATAGCCTTTGTGCTTCTCGGCATCTCAGTTATACTTGCTCATTTGGTTAATTTGTAATTCACATATGACTTGTTGCAATTACTTATTTTTATATATACTATATGTACATTTAAACTGGTATGTTGCTCACTCAACATGTGTTGTTGACAAAATTCTATATTATACGCATATGCAAGTTATTGTAGAAATTTAATGCAGGTTGGTGAAGACTTAGTGAAGAATTTAAGTTAGAAAATAATTAATCAAGATCAGTTGTGACATAAACTGTATTGTTGTATGATTATGGATTATATATTTTTTTGTATTTGATTTATTTGAAAACTTAATTTAATTAATAGATATTGTCATTTTAATAATGCATGATAGTAACCTATGAAAAGCTGTGAGAAATCAGTTCGCGCCCCGGCATTTCCGCCGTAGGTTGGGGTGTGGCACGAGCCATGGCTCTCACTATTAGTGAAATTCTTTGGGTTCGGTGGCTTTTAAAGGAGCTTGAAGTTGAACACCCCGGTGCCACTCCTCTCTTTTTTGATAATCGCTCAGCCATACACATTGCCAACAATCCAGTTTTCCATGAGCGAACTAAACATGTCGAAATAGACTGTCACTTTGTTCGAGAACGAGTTGAATAAAGAGAAATTAAGCCATTACATATTAACAATAAACTGCACATTGAGGAACTGTTTACCAAACCTCTTGGGTCACAACCACTTCATACCATATTTGACAAATTGGGTGTTCGAACTTAAGGGTGAGTAATGGAGATGATTTATTTTAAGCCATATATTACTGCATATATTGTGCACGTAATATAGCCTTCTTTCCTTGCTTAGAGATATAATACTCTTATTTATCATCCTTGTAATTGAGTATTCAGTAACACAAAAAAATTACTCAAAGAAAAGATCCAGTTCTTATAGAACCCCCCCCCCCCCCCCCCCGGGGCGTTAAGAGGGGTGACAAATATTTGTCGCCGTTCACTTTTTGAAAATATTATTATTTTAGTATTTTGGACCAATGAACGGTCAAAACTAAATAATAATAATAATAAAATAAAAACAATATATATATATACGTATATACCCTCTTTTTCTCCAACATCATCTCCAACATTTTCAGTCTTTCATACAAAAATACCACATCTCTTGTCAAAAAAACTTACAAAAATGAATCCAGAAACAACCCCTTTTGGGAAATACCATGTTCCGCAAAACCAACCGAGCCTAAACTATCCATGACTCAGTTTCAACCAACACCCTACTCTGCAAAACAAACAAACCAACTTTCCAAACACCAGAAACCAACCGAACTAAACTATCCATTTCCTTTCCCTAGCACGAACATAAACATGTACGATAACTTCCTCAACCCCCAAAAACCCATGCTGGTGTTCGGTCTATCCAACCAGAGCCGGAGATTCTATCGGCACAGGCCTCCGATTCAACCCGAAAGGTGGGTCGTAAACACAAAAAGAAGGAACCAGGGGAGCTGGTGACGCCACATGAGTACTTAGAGTGGACGGATGAGGAGGAAGTAGCTCTCACACGAGCTTAGATCGTCATTTCGGAGGATCCTGACATTTGTAAGTTATTAATATTAAGTATTTACTTAACTTTATCTAGTATTTATTTAAAATTAATACTAATTGTGAAAATAATTCTAATTTTAGCAAACTATCAAGCCGCCAGAATATTTTGGAAGAAAATATTTGAAGTTTGGCTCCACATAACGGCCAAACCGGTTGAATACAGGGGTAAAGAAGCGGTTCAAGCCCATTGGAAGGTTATAAACCAAGAATGCCAAAAATATGCTAGGATATACAACCAATTGAAGGGACTCGGTTGGCGTAGCAAGCAAAACGACATCAACATCCAATCTCGAGCGTTAACCGACTTTCGAACTCAAGGGCAACCGAAAGAGCGGCAAGGGAAGGCATTTAAGCATTTAACTTCTTGAAACTTCGGGTTTGCTCGAAATGGAACGGAGCACCCACCGTTCCGGTCACTTGACGATTTGGCGCTTCATCTCGGGCTACAAAACGGTCGAAGACCTCGTCTTCGACAAATTCGAGCACACCCGCAATACCCTCCGAAGCTTGTAACGTCCACCTTTTTTTACGAAAACTAGGATGATGCGGTTAACTTAGGGGACGATAACGTACAAGAATTGGCTCGACCCCCCGAAAGAGGAAGAAAAAAATGGAAAATTGTGGAGCGCTCGTCGTCGACATGAGCCGATGTGGGGGCCCACGAAGAACTAGACCGACTAAACGATATGCTCGGTCGTTTCGTAACCCAAAATGTATAACGTACCTCTACCTTCCAACATAGCAATGAACGACTTGCCGGTCTATGTAAATTGCGGCAAATGGGACAAGACTACGACTACCTCGTCTCCAAGAGGCTTAACGAAGAGGCCGCATTATTGGAAGAAAGACGAGTATAAAAAATGCGTGAATTTTAAGAGTATTTTTTTGTTATGTTTTTTTTTATTTCTTTTTTAAAGTTTAAAGTATTTTTCTATTTATTTAATTTATTGAGTTTTTTTAATTTAATTTAATTATATAAAGAAGATAAAATAAAGATGGCGTGGCGATGTGAGTGGCTACAAAACCATTACACATTTAAAACAAAAATTGTTCATTTACTAGCTAGACGTCACGTGTCACTTGCCCCCTCCAATTTGTAGCCCGTCACTACACATAAACTTATGATGATTTAAGATTAGGTTTTGGAAAAAAAAAGATATTTCAACAGGTAGAGATGATCAAAAAAAACCGGTTCCTGGAACCGAACCGGTGGAACCGAACCGGAACCGAACCGGTTCCTACCCGTTTTTTGTAGGAACCGAACCCTATCTGATTCAACCCGATGATCCGTGACCGGTTCTTGCATTTCTGAGTGGGGGCGGGTAGGAACCGGAACCGGTTCTGGAACCGGAACCGGTTCCTGACCGTTTTTTGGCCGTTTTTTGACCGTTGGGGTCAAAAATAGCCGTTTTTTGACCGGTTACGGTACAGGAACCGGGTTAGGAACCGGTAAGAACCGGTTAGATAGGTTAGGGGTCCGAGGGTGGGAGAACCGGTTCGGTTCCCTAACCGGTTCGAGCCTGGAACCGGTTTAAAAGGTGGTTTTGAATATTGGAACCGGTTAGGAACCGGTTCCCGGTTCCTAGTCCGGAACCGTTTTGAACATCTCTATCAACAGGTAAATTTAATCACAAAAGTTTATAAATGGGATCCCCGACATTCACCAGGAACCCAGAGAACTCAGACACTCCGGTTGACAATACATGCCCTAAACCCAACCCCCACCGTCATATCCCTAAACAAAATTCTTTTTCCATCTTATTTTTGTGAAGCCACTTAACAAAACAAGTTTCTCGAAAAATTAGTTGAAAAACTTGCACTTTTATTATGTGGATTTAAAATTTTTAGCTGCTAATTATTTATCTAAACTTGTGTTAAGACATCAATCCAAACCGCACAAACTAAAAATCATGTACCCGAACAAGACCTTTTAATCAATTAGTCTAAACAAGTCCAATGGGTTATGTGTCGTAAGTTGATTGATGTGGTATAAACTGGTTAGTTTAAATATGTTGACGGGTACACTTGTTTAGTTAAATGTGATAATCCAAAACTTTGATTATTTTCAGAGTTTTAGGTCAATATTTCCACCAATAGGGTACTAAGCCAAAGAAGGTCATACCTGGTGCATTTGCAAGTATCGTGATGATAATAGGTTGCAACAAGGTGATTCTTACTCTTGCCAATGTTTTTTTTGTAATTGTTTTGTTGATTTTCATGTTCAAAAAAAAGGAATACATAATAACTTATAAATGCTTGGTATTATATCATATAACCCAGAAAACCCGGTCAAACCCCAATAAAGTACTTGACTATACCTGGAACCGCTTCATACCCGACCCAATTTTGACTTTTGTTGACCATACCAGGAACTGACTTCTACCCGATTCCGTTCTTTAAAATAAAAACCATGTTTGTGCACTTCTAAGTGTAACTGACAAACAAGAATAGTACAAGGTTCGAACTGCTTAAACCCTATAACTTAGGGTTTTACTTTCACTTAACCACAATAACCTCCGGCCACGTCATAGCTCACCGGAATTAACCTTCCAGCAGACCACCGGATGTCCGCCGCCGTTCACAAACCACTCTCATTAAGGTATACAACTCTCTAAAACCCACAATTTCACAATATTTATCCTATTCCAATAAAACCCATGATTTTCTTGATGATTTCACACCTTTTAAGTACTCACAAAGTTCACAAATTGTCTTAAATATAAAGGGTCGGCGTGAAATTGCATTAGGGTTAGTAAAAATAATTAAAACCCACCAAAGTTTAATATTAAAGGAGTTTTCTTGTGGCTTTTGTCCTGTTTTGTTAGCTGAGATCATGAAACTGTTCGAAAACCGACACGGGTCGCTTGCGTTTTTTAAAATCGTGTTCCCGGATTATTCGGAACTATGGTTCTTCTGATAACCTGCAAAACAGACCGTTTTGCAGGTTACGGGTAACCTGGGGGTTAGATAGATGTTTCCCACGAGGGGTTAGACCCGGCAAAGATGGTTCTTCTGATAACCTGCAAAACAGACCGTGAGCTCGTCACTGAGAAGGGGGGGTTCCTCCTTGTGACCACCCTCCGGCATGAGAATCAGACTAGGTTGCTCTTTAAATATAAATGTATATTAAGAGATTGCTAGAGCAGATATCAGGTATAATGTGATGATAATATATGATAAGATGATCACACCATTTGGGGTATTTATAGCCGAAGGTAGGTTTCCAAGAAGGTGTGGCCGGCTGAATAGTATTCCTGTTCTACCAACTGTGGCCCACGCACGTGCCCTGCTGGTAGTTGGTGGGTAGGCAGCGGCTGACAGTGACCAGGCCTGCTGTGTACTATTCCTTTTCCACCAACTGCCGGCTATGCACGTGGTATGACAGGAGTTGGTGAGTAGGCAGCGGCTAATAGTGACATACAGTACAAGAGCATGCTGCTCGCCATACTGTTGTCAATAAGCTGTCGTATCTTTAGTCAGATCTTTTGCCCATACCTCGTCAGGTACAGTACAAAAGATCTTCCCGTATCGTACGGACTGGCTTAGTTGGGCGGGAGTATTCCCCCTCCCGCCTTTGTGCGGGATTGTTCCCGGCTTTGCTCATTCCTTCAGGTGACACTGAATGATTGAGAGCTAAGTGCCTTGTGCGTGTAGCCTTGCTGCGCGGGTGGCCTTCCCTGATGGCTTGTATCCGCAACTGCGGGAACAGGCAGAGTCCTTCACCATTGGGAGGCATTTCCTGCGGGAACAGCTTGCGTACTGCGCGTAAGGACGTCACGTCTCTGAGCATGGTGGGTCCTGCGGATCCAGTTGGTTTCTGCGCAGACGTCTCTCTTCAAGGTGAGTCTTGCGGGTCCAACTGGGCTCTGCTGGGACCTACCTCTTCAAGTCCCCCCAGTCCAATGTTCTTCTCATGAATGTTTAATAAAGTGAGGTGAACTTTTGGACTTAAGCAAAGGGTTTTGAAAAGGGTTTTTTTAAGGTTTTCCATGGGGATTCTTCCCGCGGAAGTCCTTGTCACTTGCAGAAATTCCCGACTTTCCTGCTTGATCTTTGGGTATGATGCGGGTAGGTCTGTAACCTCCTCGCAAGTCAGGAGCGTTGAGTCCCACTTGTGTGGATTCTCCATGAGGTTTTGGTAGTTTTGAACATAGTGATCAATGATGTTAAAACCACCAATTCCATCCTGGAGCTTCAAACAATGTAGTTCTCGACGTTCCCGCTATGCGGGGATGTTATTTCCTTTTCCGCAAGCATTGCCCAGAAGATCCTTCTTGGTTTCAATTCCCTGCGGAGCGCTAGGTATGTGAAGGGTTTTGCCTTAACACTGTACCCGCGCTCGTCTTACGGTTACTTTACTTCCAAGGTATTCCTGGCGTCAATTCCCTGCGGGTGCTAGGTATGTGAAGGGTTTTGCCTTAACACTGTACCCGCACCCGTCTTATGGTTACTTGGTTGCCAAGGTATTCCTGGCTTCAATTCCCTGCGGGTGCTAAGTATGTGAAGGGTTTTGCCTTAACACTGTACCCGCACCCGTCTTGTAGTTACTTGGTTGCCGAGGTATTTTTGGCTTCAATTCCCTGCGGGTGCTAAGTATGTGAAGGGTTTTGCCTTAACACTGTACCCGCACCTGTCTTACAGTTACTTGGTTGCCAAGGTAAGGGGTATTTTCCCGCTTACTTTTGAATCTTTTTGAATTTTTTTTGAAATTCGAAGAGTTGGTGAAAGGATAAGAACAGTCCAAACCTCTGAAACGTCGTGCGACGGTTTCTTCTGACTGTGTCAGGACGTGCAGGAAGTTATGGTGACGTGACAGTACATGGTCATTCCAGACGCTTTTTCAGGCGCGTGGGCGCGATTTTTCGGGCACGTGGCCGCGAAATTAATGGTACGCGTCCTTTCAACAGCTGTTGCCAGCTTGCTTTTTGCCACGTGTCATAGTTTCATTGCACCTTCGATTTCTCTCTCTTCCGCATTAATTTCATCGCATTAATTGCGATTAGTATATAAAGGGGGAGAGGGTTCTTTGTAATCCACACTTTCACTCTTCTCTTCATCTACAAAACGATTTCCGGCGAATACTCACCTTTCAGTCGAGCATTCTCTTGAAATCGTTTTCTTCTTTTATCTGCAAGATGTCTTCTCGTGATCTCGAATCTACAGCCCAGGAGGCTGGGGTGTTTGCCGATGACAAGAGTACTGCTGGCGAGTGCCAGTGTGCTCTGCCTGTCGATCTGTATCAGTACATCGTCAGGAAGTTCATGCTCGAGTCTCTCGAGCCTGAGTTTCCTGAACCCCATCAGACGGTGTATGATGCCCCCAGAGGCAAGATCGGGGTATATGCTGCATTCTTTGTTTATGGGAATCTTAGGTTCCCATTGACAAAGTTTGTTTACCGTGTCCTTGAGAGGCACGGTGTACACCTGACCGAGGTGCACCCGATGGCGATCGCGAAGATTCGCCACTTCGAGTGGGTGTGCCGGATTCTGGGCATTGAGCCCTATGTCGACCGCCTGATGACCTTCTACTCTTGGAGGTGCATCCAGGGGTGGTATACGCTGATAACCCGGATTAAGGGTTTGAAGATTTGCGCAACCGAGCGCAGTCTTCGCTCGTGGAAGCGGGAGTTCTTCTTCATCTCCGCCCGTGCCATCCCCCTTGCCATGAAATTTAAGAATGGGCAAGCTCTCCCCAGCCTTCACGCCTCCAACTACCAGGAGGCGGAATGGTTTTCAAAGATCTCCCAAGTCCAATCTCCGGTTTACCGGTTTGCGGAGTCCGGGATGGTGATGCTCGGGATGAGCCGGGTGTGGAAGGATGCGGATGCGCAAAAGATCCCAATCGTCCTTGAATACGGTTCGAACTCTGTTCCTTACGGTATGCTCTGTTTCTTTTTGTTAATTTAGAATCTCTTCTAACTTCTTTCCTGTTTATTTCAGAGGGGAACGACTTGCAGTCGCTCCTATATCCGCGGGAGGCTGACAGTCCCACTCGGATGGGTACTCGCGCTCTAGACGAGAACGAGTTGCCCATCCTTGAACAGACGGCGGATCGGTTCGTGGAGGTCTACCCGCTAGGCCACGATATCCTCAGCGCCAGGCGGCCAGGTAAGGCGTTATTCAACCCTCGACCCCTCAATGTTGTAACCTCTGCCGGAATTCCTCTAATCTTATGTTCTGATGAGGAATCCGCAGATGGTCCTCCGTTAGTGCGGAAGAAGAAGGCCGCCGGCGGGAAAGGGAAGGAGAAGGTGGCCTCCACTGCCGATCCGGTGCCTCGGTCTGACTCAGAGGCCGAGAGCGAGGAGGTGGCGGGGAACCCCGGTGGTGAGAAGACCACTGCTTCGGAGGCTGTGACGACTGTCACCTCCGGAGAGCCCCGGATGACGACGGTGAGCGGCGCAAAGAGGCCGGCTCCATCGGGTTCATCCCCGCCTGTCCGCACTTTCAGGCTCAAGAAAACCCGTAAGTACAAACTTTATTTTTAACTTCATAGTTTTCCATCTTTAATACTTATCTTCTTTGTGCAGGCGTGGATGTTGACGCATTCCAGGGTGGAGCAGGGAAGAGTACCCCCCCGCCCATGACGGTAGGCTTGGTCAGCCTACCTGAGGCGACGACCCAGGCGGCTGCGCCTGCTTCCGCTGGTTCAGTTGCTCAATCCATTGAGCCAACTGTTCCAGCTGTGATAACATCACCGCCGGCTGTCAGTGCCATTTTTACCGCATCTTTCACTGAGCCGGCGGTTACTTTTGCTGCGGATTCCGCAGCGGCGACCACGGCGGCCGCCACCATGCCTCCTCCGTCATCGGCAACGACGGCCGATCCGTCAGGTATGCATGGGGCTTCACGCCAACCTCTGCCTCCTTCCCATCTACCTGACCTCTTGGACGGATTTCCCTTGGGTTCAGGTGATGGGTTTGGCGGCTATCGGCCTGTTATTGACCCTACAGGTGCGTAGGGTTCTTTTGGCCTATTTATATTTTTATCATCTTTTCCTAACTGCTTTTTGTTTTTTGCAGTGTCGGATTCCAATGAAGTGTATGTTCCAAGATGGAACATCCGCCGAGGAACAACCCTTCGCACGCCTGTGGAGTGCGTGGACTGGGCTCGTCACGCAGCTCCCAGTGGTGCGTTGGGGGAAGCCATGGCTAGCTACCAGGAGGGTAGGCTAACCAATGAGCTTCGGGTTCTCCTGGCCCGGATGCAGCCGTGTGTCGAGCTGCTTTGTTGTGAAAACGACAAGTTAAAAGCAGCTCGCCTTCAGGAAGTAGCTCGGGCGCGGGCTGTCCGGGAGGAGAACGTAAAGCTTACCGCAGCGGCTGCGGAAAAGGAGAAGGCCTTCAAGGCCCTTGAAGTTGAGGTTCAGGCCCGTCTCGAGGCCCGTTCCAAGGCTGCCCAAGCTGTTAATGAACAGCTTCGGCTGGCTAAGGAAACTGCTAGGAACACAACTGAAAGGGCCACCAAGGCTGAAGCTGTTGCTGAGCCTCTACGCGTGGAGAATGAAGAGCTTAAAGCCAAATTAGAGGCTCTCCAGCAGGCTCATGATGCCTTGGCGATGGAAGACGCCAAAAAGCTCCAAGAGATCTTGGACCAGAGGGGGGTGCTTGACCATACTGAGCGGAAGCTAAAGGGCGTTGAAGAGGCTGCGGCTAAAGAAGTGTTGCTTGCCAACCTCAACAAGAGTGAAGCCGAACGCGCCCGTAACGAAGCTCAAGCTGCCCTCCAGGAGGCTCTGGTTGCCAAGGAATGGCTTCTTCGAGAAGCGTTGTCTCAGGTATGCTTTTCATGTCTTTACGCTTTTCTTTGTAAATAGAAAATGTTCTGATACTTGTATATTTTCTTTTTTGTAGGTTGTGCATCGGGTCTTCACGGAGACGTCTTATGACGATGCTATGAGCGCAGCCCTCAACGCTTCTCACGAGGATGGGGAAAAGGCCGGCTTCCTGCTTGGTCTAGGGTTCGTTGAGAAAGGCATCCCGCCTTCCAACTTCCCTTTGTATAATGTTGATACTGAAGCTGTTTACGACCAAGCAGTGAATCAGTATGCCGCCTTCCCGCATCCGGTGGTGGAGAAGGTGAACCAAGTTGCTACTGCTGATGATGGGCTAGCTATCCTTAAAGCTTTCCTTGAACCGTCACGTTCTACCGATGGTGCGGGTCCAAGTGGAAGTGGCCCTGAAGCTTGATCCTGAAGATCCCTTCCCACTGCTAGGATAGATTTAGCTTGTATAGATTTATATTCTTGTAGGCGGGTAGTTACCCGGCCATTCTTGTAATGAATATTATGAAATATAAATCTTTGTGCGGTTAAGACCGCTATTTTCTCTGGATTCCTTGCTTTATAAACGTTATATGACTTGCATACTTTAGTTTAAATTAGCAATTTTCCAAGTGTGTAGAATAAGTTAACCTTTGAACGTGGTAGATAATAGGTTGAAGTTTTGCTTCCTCTTTCGTGATTGTGCGGGTAGGACCGTCACTTGCACTTAGTAGGATGGCTAAACTTTACCATCTGACCTGCGTGGAGGTTTTCCTCATCTTTTTTGAAATTTCTAAGTGTTTAGGATAAGTTAACCTTTGAACGTGGTAGATAATAGGTTGAAGTTTTGCTTCCTCTTTCGTGATTGTGCGGGTAGGACCGTCACTTGCACTTAGTAGGATGGCTAAACTTTACCTATATCTGACCTGCGTGTAGGTTTTCCTCATCCTTTTGTTAGAAATTCTCTGTTTTGAATAAGTTAACCGTTCGACGCGCGGTTGTCAATAGGTTCGGTTTCCTCTCATGATTTGTGCGGTTAGGACCGGCACTTTCATTTAGTTGACCAAAGTTTACCTATGACTGACCTGCGTGAAGGTTTGCCGTTTTTTGGGTTTATTCGGGTTTTGCCGCCTTCCCCACGCAACGACTTTCCACGTAATTATGCGATGAAAACCGGCATATTAGTGTTGAATAAATTAACCGTTCGACGCGCGGTTGTTAATAGGTTAGTGTTCAGTTTCCTCTATCATGATTCATGCGGATAGACCGGCACTTTCATTTAGTGGGATGACTGAATTTTACCCTTCAACTGACCTGCGTGAAGGTTTGCCGTTTTTTGGGTTTATGCGGGTTTTGCCGCCTTCCCCACGCAACGACTTTCCACGTAATTATGCGGTGAAAACCGGCATATTAGTGTTGAAAGTTCATAAAGTATAAATGTAAAATCATCAGCGTCGATGTTCTAAGGAGAATCATTTCCATTAGAAGTGGCTCTTGGGCCTTTTCTTTACAAATTTGGAATTGATCTACATGCAAACTGTGTAATTGAGCTCCCTTCCATGTTGTTGGGATGGGAGTGCCATCGAGCCGATATGCACCTGGTTCGGGATCTCGTTGTTTACGCAGTATGTAGTCTCCAACATTGAAGCTGTAATTTTATTCGTGTTTTCCCCAGCTGGGGTTCTACACGCATCAGCCTGCTCAGCGTTCATTGTGCCACGAGGTGCGCGAGCGTCCCATCTCTGACAAATGCTTCGACCATGTCCTTTACGTCTATGCATTCTTCAGTGTTGTGGCCTTTTGTCCTGTGAAAGTCACAGTATTTGTTCCGATCAGCATTGTGACGATGTCGGATTATTGGAGCTTTTGGCCATGGGAGCTCTTCAGTGGCGAATATCTCGGTGACGCTTTTGGTGAGCGGCGTCCATCTGGAGTTCTGGTTTAACTGTACGTTATCTCTTCCGCCTAACCGATGTTGCAAGCCGGATGAGGTGTCAAAGTTTACCCTTGACTGCCAAATGCCTAGCTTCCGCTTTTTGTTTAATCGGGCGGTAAGGACGTTGTCTTCTCTTGTTTTCTGGGTGTAGAGGTTTGTGCTCTGTGGGAGATCTCTACCCAGTTGCTTCTCCGTTTCCGCAAAGCGTTTAGCTGCTGTCATGATGGCATCCCATGTGGATGGCATGCCATCTTTACCCGTTAAGGTGCGGATGAGCTCTGGGTCGTTCGCGCCCTGGATGAAAGCAGCGCGAACAAGATCTTCGCTGATATTACCCAGACTAAGCTTCTTTGAGTTGAAGCGAGTGATGAAGTCTAGCAAAGATTCATCTTCCTCTCGAATGCATTTGAGGATTGTCCATTGCTCCTCGGTATACTTTCTTTGCTGGCTGAAGTGTTGGCTAAACTTTTGCTGGAAGTCTTCCCAACCGTAGATGTAGTGGACCGGTAGACGATCGAACCACGCTCTAGCAGCCCCAACAAGCGTCATTTGGAACATGTAACACCACGTAGGTTCCGTCCAACTACTGACGGTTGCCCCCGCTATGAACCTGTTCAAATGATCGTCTGGATCAGATATACCATCATAAGTGCCGATGTTGGACATCTGTTTGGCACTTTTTGGGGCGATTGCTTCCGCAATGTCCCTTGCAAATTTGGACGTTCCCGCATTTGCCACAGTTGGTCTGAATGTTTTGGAGAAGTCACGTGGGCTTCCACCTGTGTTTTTTGGTTTGAAGGCTTCTCCAAAACGCCTTCTCGGTTGGGAGTCCGTTTCCTTACGCTTCCCTTTTGCCCTATGGCGAGGGTTCGCGTCGGTGTCGGATTCCTCCGAGTCATCGTCCAAGTATTCTTCGAATTCGTCAGCCTGTTGGACGGAACGCAAGCGTTCGTCCAACTCAGCTTGGAATTCCCTCTGACGTGCCTCCGCCCATGCCTTAACTTCATCGAGTGTTTGGCGGGGGAGTCTTGTTCGTTTCTCTAACTGGGTATCGGTGAATCCCAGTGAGCGATTATTTACTGCACTTGCCCCAGCTTGGGTAACTGGGGTAGTGTTTGTAAAATTTACTTCACTTGCCCCGGCTTGGGTAACCGGGGTAGTGTTTGTAAAGACTGTGTAGCCGGTATTCCCCCCAGTAGCTTGGGTTGTGGTTACCGGAGTTTCTTTAACCATCTTTCCAGAAGTTTGAAAAAACTGAAAAGAAATGAAGTTCTAGCTTTTATGCACGGATGGCGCCAATGAAGAAACACTAACCGGACCCCGGGCAGATTACGGGTAACCTGGGGGTTAGATAGATGTTTCCCACGAGGGGTTAGACCCGGCAAAGATGGTTCTTCTGATAACCTGCAAAACAGACCGTGAGCTCGTCACTGAGAAGGGGGGGTTCCTCCTTGTGACCACCCTCCGGCGTGAGAATCAGACTAGGTTGCTCTTTAAATATAAATGTATATTAAGAGATTGCTAGAGCAGATATCAGGTATAATGTGATGATAATATATGATAAGATGATCATACCATTTGGGGTATTTATAGCCGAAGGTAGGTTTCCAAGAAGGTGTGGCCGGCTGAATAGTATTCCTGTTCTACCAACTGTGGCCCACGCACGTGCCCTGCTGGTAGTTGGTGGGTAGGCAGCGGCTGACAGTGACCAGGCCTGCTGTGTACTATTCCTTTTCCACCAACTGCCGGCTATGCACGTGGTATGACAGGAGTTGGTGAGTAGGCAGCGGCTAATAGTGACATACAGTACAAGAGCATGTTGCTCGCCATACTGTTGTCAATAAGCTGTCGTATCTTTAGTCAGATCTTTTGCCCATACCTCGTCAGGTACAGTACAGAAGATCTTCCCGTATCGTACGAACTGGCTTAGTTGGGCGGGAGTATTCCCCCTCCCGCCTTTGTGTGGGATTGTTCCCGGCTTTGCTCATTCCTTCAGGTGACACTGAATGATTGAGAGCTAAGTGCCTTGTGCGTGTAGCCTTGCTGCGCGGGTGGCCTTCCCTGATGGCTTGTATCCGCAACTGCGGGAACAGGCAGAGTCCTTCACCATTGGGAGGCATTTCCTGCGGGAACAGCTTGCGTACTGCGCGTAAGGACGTCACGTCTCTGAGCATGGTGGGTCCTGCGGATCCAGTTGGTTTCTGCGCAGACGTCTCTCTTCAAGGTGAGTCTTGCGGGTCCAACTGGGCTCTGCTGGGACCTACCTCTTCAGGATTGTTGTGTTGTGTGTCATGTTTTTGGGTATGGAGAGGTTGAGGATTATAGCACAGGATGTGTTATCTTGGATGATGCTTAGACTCGGTGCGGTTAGAGGTTCGGAATTGATGGGTATTATGTGGCGAGGGCATTTTGGGTACGAGTCGGATTTTTCGGTTCTTGATTCGCTTATGCGTGCTTTTATTCATCCTTGCCGAGCATCAAAACTTGTATCTTCAATCTTAAATATATGTGTAAATGTAAAAATTTTCGCCGTTGTATTTATTAGGATTCAGGGCCAGCTTCGATAAGGCGAAAAAATTTTTGGGCCAATGACGAAATTTTTTTTGTCCCTTAAGTAAAAGAAACATTTTGTTGTATTTAAACAATTTAATTTTAAATAGGCTTATTTGATTATGATTTAAGTTGTGTAAAAAAAATTTTTATAAAAATAATCTTAAAATTATCTCAAATAAGACTAAAACTCACAACCTTTTGGTTAGATGTCATAGCCCTTTACCACTAGACCAAGCTGATAGTTATATAATTGTGTTGAAGCATTGATTATACATATTTTTTTATAAACATACAAATAATTTTTTTTGAAAAATAAAAATTTCGGGCCTAGCGGGGTGTCGGGCATGTGCGTCGACTACCCTGTCATGCCTCAAAGACGGCCCTGTTAGGATTCATGTCCGGCTACTTCCAGCTTCATTTTTAGACGACCATCAGTTATACTCCGGGCTCCGTTTATTGCAACCCACCCTCGTTCATTATATGTTATTCTCAAACATCAACTGCATAGTTGCGGTCCAATCAACATAATAGCTCATTAAGCAGCTACTTCATGTTACGTTTCACAACTCAATTTGTTGTATTTTAATGTTTTTCGGCAGTAAGACTTAAATCAAGGATGGCTTTGAGAAACCCTGGTTTGATGTACAGACTGTTGTTCTTAAGGTTGGCATGTCATGAGGCGGCTGTGTGGGTCTTGAAGAAGGTTCTTGGTAAAATGGAAGGTTGGTTAATTATTCGTTTATTAATTTTTGAAAATTAATCAACATTTCCAACTTAAAGTTGATATTAGTTTATTTATTTATATATTCTACTAGACGAGTGCCCGTGCGATGCGGCTGAAAACAAAAATTCTAGTAATCATGTAACAATTACGGATGTTCAGGGTTCGTTTGAAACCTTAAAAACATTTAAACCAATCACCACCTTTGATTAGCTGGTTTCTGAATGTTCAAACCATATCAAACAGTTCGGTTTATGGTTTATACCAAAAAGTGGCTAGGTAAGCGCCTTGTAGTAAGAGGAGTAGCTATGAACCCTGTAGACCATCCACATAGGGGTGGTGAAAGGAGGGCCCCAATTGGGTAGAAAAAACCCCACAACCCCTTGGGGTTATCCTGCACTTGGAAAAAGAAGTCCTAAAAGGAATAAATATAGTGATAATTTAATTCTTCGTCGCCGTAGCATATAGGAGAGAAAATAGAATTTCTTTCTTCGTCTTTACAAAAAAAATAGGAGGAAGCTGTGACACTTTCACTAAGAAAAATCCTTTTGTAACGAATAATTATTAAAAAATAAGTAAGCTTAACACAAAAGAAGAAAAAGAAATAATAATAACCTGGGCGAACGACGGGAATTGAACCTGCGCATGGTGGATTCACAATCCACTGCCTTGATCCACTTGGCTACATCCGCAATTATCTAGTATCTTGTATTACTATATTTTTAAATTAACATAAAAAAATAGATTCTATCTAACAAAGAAAAGTAATCAATAAGCAAAATTTACATTTGTCTATAGGCTATATAAAACCGGACCGGACTGTAAATTTATTATTGAAGCTCAATGCGTGAAACCAAACCATTAGTAACGATTCGGTTTAAATTTTCGACGGATCAGTTTTGGTCTTCAATGACAAAATCTAACCAACGATTTGGCTCAGGGTATAACTTAGAAACCGTTAAAACCGAATTGTGAACACCCATGCGTAACATATTAATTTTTTTAATTGCAAAAATAACTATAGTAATACCATACCCAAATTAAAGACACTAAAATGTTCATTATTATGGTGTAATTTTTAAAAAAATATATTAGCGTATGAAAAAGTTACGCCCGTTGGAAATTCATTGGTGGGAAGTTGGTTACAATTATAATAAAAGGGAATACATTGTTAAAGATGAAGGTTCAAAGTTGTAACAATTTTTAAAATTTACAAAAGTTGAGTAAAGTTGAGGGGACAATGTTGTAAATATTTCTACGCATATTTTCTAATTAACAAGTTTGTCTCTATCTTACATGTTATAGAAGATGTACCTTATGCTTTACAAGTTGTAAATTACTTAAAAAGTAAGTGTCTTAATTTGCCCATGTCTCATGTATTATATATAGTTTAGATAGAGGTGAAAACTTTTGACAATGATCTGGAGCAACAAAAGGTGATTGTGAAGGGTAATGTGCAACCGAGTGTAGTTCTACACACGGTTGCACGCAGTTTCTGGAGAAACAAAACCGAGTTTTAGCCAGCCGAAGGAGTGTAACTCTTGTATCATCCCGACTAAAGTTCCACTCTTGCATATCTTCTGTCTTGTATCCCTAAATTCCATCAACTATTTTACTCGCCTTTTCTATCTAAGTGGCAAGTTCAGGTTCAAGTTGAGCTTTGGCTACTAATAATTGTTTGTTATTAGTTTTGTGACTTGTATCTAGATTTTGTGTTTGTATATGAATTTTGTTAATATGTAAAGTTCATTTCAGGTCATTTAGATATTGTGATTGATTGACTTTTTGAAAGTCAAACCTGCATTTGGCAAGAGTTAGCGAGTTAACGTATTTGACAAAATTTTGCACCAACCCATTTAGGGTAAAACTGGTAAAAATTGTGGAGTAACGCAATCTTTTACATGTAAGAAATAATTGAAGGACCCAAAGATATGAATACCCTTATCTTAGATTGTTTGTTTATTAAAGAATATTAGGATAATTATTACACAAAACACATGAATTGTCAAAGATTTGTCAATTTAATTTTGAAAATTCTATATGTTTCAATGCCACGTAATGGTTGGGAAATGTTATATATATCTTTTATTTCCAATCGAAGTAGGTATATGGCTAGAGGTGCACAAGTCGGGTATTCTCAAGAACTGAACCGGGTAAGAACCGGAACCGGGTATGGTCAACTAAAGTTAAAACCGGGTCTGGGTAGGAACCGGTTCCGGGTATAGCCGGGTATTTGACCGGTTCCATTGGTTTTTTTCGGGTTTCGGGTGGGGTAGGGTCGAATTTTGACCTGGTATTGACGGAACCGGTTCCACCGGGTCCGGGTCGGTTCCGGTTCCGGGTACAGTTCTCTGGGGAAAACCAATGCCTGGTCCGTACCCACGGGTAGGGTAGGGCCGGCTCTGGTTCCGGGTTGGAACAGCCGGATCGGTTCCAGAACCAGTTCTTTTGTGCACCACTAATATGGACGGACCCCAAAAGAGAAAATGTTGCAAACATCATCATTGTACTCAATATGTAATTTGACAAACTATCATTTAGTGAAAGTGTAAAATACTAAACCCAAAAGTAGCATGTACATTTTTTATTTTTATTTTTTAAACTTTCTTATAAATTTTATATAAAAAATTAACGGTTGCTAAACACGAAGCTATGGAGTAACGAGCAACATCAATTTATAAAGTAAGAAATGAGTACATTGCAAACGTTGGCATATAAATTTCTTGCTTTTTGTATCATGGACTATACCGACCACAAACTTTGCTATAGCAAATGCGAGTACCATAACGAACCAAACCCTCCCGACCGAATTTTAATTGCGTCTCCGCCACAGGCGGAGAAGTATGTTGTGATTTCTCTTGTGATTGTTTCATTACAAGTTGTAATCTTGAATGATTTTTGGATTTTTATCCAACTATTTCAACTTTCCAGATATTCATTTTCCTTTTTTATTTTTGATACAATATTAAAAAAAATTGACTGAATTTGATCATACTATTAGAAAGGAGAGGCCTCAATACACTAATTATTTGTGTCATATATCTTCTTTGACGCAAATTTGTCTATAACGACTATAAATTTGGCTATAACAAACTGAACCTAATGACCGAATCCCCCTCACGTCTATGCCATAACATGATTACTGGGACACATACGTAAAAATTTCTTGTATACATGCATCTATTTAAAAAAAATATGCATTAGTTTCTTATATGTTTTTTTTTCATATGGGACATGGATATCTCTCGACTTGGTATAATCTACTTTCATTTTAGTTAAATCTTTAAATTAACACATTAAAAATTACCTAAACATGCAATGCATTTGACGGTCTCCATTCTAACGCATGGATAATATAACAATTTTAATTAGTTTTGCTATAAATAGACTTTATGGTATTGTAAACTAAATAATAACCAAGTATTTATAACTTAACCGGTTCTTGAATTGACCCAACAACAAATATGTCATCGCTAACACCCTTATACGACCCTGTGGCGTCCCGCCACAACGCGCGGACACTTACACTAGTGTGTGTGTATGTGTGTGTATAGATAGGGAAAGTATAAAACGAAAACCTGGTTAAGTTGTGAAAACCATGGAAACTCAAATGAGTGGTTAAGATAAGATAAGGCCACATATCCACTTTACTTATTTTAATTCAATAATTCTAAAAGGGCATATTGGTCTTTTTCATAGTTTCTCTCTCTCTCCTCGTGTACAATAAATCACATCTCCAAAGTTTTTTTTCCTTATCTTCAAAATACATAGCCTCTCTCTCTCTCTCTCTCTCTCTCTATATATATATATATATATATATATATATATATATATATAGGTTTAAGTTCAAGAAAGAAATCAAATTATTGCAAGAAATGAGATAAATGAATATGAGCCACTAGTTTTATTTTAGGTTTTAAATATTTAAAATTATATAAAAAAGATGTAAATGTAACAATAAATGCACACACTCTCTCTCCAATTAATACAACTAATATAACTATAATAAATCTCTCTCTAACTAATATATTTAACTATAATAATTAAAAAGATAAAAACACTACTTTAGTTTTATTTTTTATTTACACATTCTTCATTTTATTCAACATAAATACAATTTATTCATATAATACTATTCTTTATATTTAAAAAATAATTCCTACTTAATTTATTAGCATGTTTTTTAATACTAAATATCAAAACATAATATATTTTTTTTTTCAATTGGTATGTCTATAAAAATTATTGTCATAAATAAAAATAAAAAAATATCATACAAATGTGTCCATTAAATGTAAACAATAAATATACAACCTACACAAAGTTATATAACCTACCCTTGTTTTGAGCGATTAAAATGTACAACATACAAAAAGCATACAACTTACATATGTAATTCGACATCAATAATTATATAAACTACACAAAGATACACATATCCTACACATGCGTAGGTTATACGTTTTTCGTATGTAGGTTATATGTTTTTTTATTCTTAGAACAAGTGTAAGTTATACGTTTTTGTGTAGGTTGTATATTTTTTATTGACATTTAATGCAAACATGTGTAAGATAGTTTTTTGTATTATTCATCACAATGTAATTACGTGTTGATGGATATTGATATGTTGAGTTTGAAGAAATTGGTTTTGAATAAAAAGAAATTAATGTATGAATAAATTGTATTTGTGTAAGATAAAATTTTTGTGTGTAGGTTATATGTTTTCATGTGCGTGTGTATTTCATTGATGATAAATTTGTGTGTAGGTTATATATTTTTCGTGTGTAGGCTATATGTTATCTTATTCTTAGAACAAGTGTAGATTATACATTTTTGTGTAGGTTGTATGTTTTTTTTAATGCAAACACATGTAAAATAGTTTTTTGGTATTATTCATTATAATGTAAGTATGTTTTGATGGATATTAATATATTGAGTTGGAAGAAATTAGTTTTGGATAGAAAGAAATTTTAATGTATGAATAAAGTATACTTGTTGCAAGTCCCTCCGGGGCGTTTCTAATCGATACGAGATCCGCACGAGGTCTAGGAGTGCGGAATCCTCCTAGACTCGTTTAATGGTGTAGGAGACAAAGAACACGATTACACATAAACAAACACACGAATGGGATAAACGAATCTGCAGATCCTTAATATAATAACCAAACCACATTACATACCAAACAAAAACACGGCCGACCCGAGGTGAGCTCTACCTCGGGTCTGCCCACCAGACTCGCCCTCTCTCTTACTCTCTCTAAACAATTTAGCTGAACACAAAATACTCTGACTATCTGGATACAAAACCCTAAACAAGACAAACATATATATAGATAACCAACTTCGCGGGCTTGGGCTTGGGCCTGTAGGCGAAGTTGTCCTAACTTCGCCAATGGCGAAGTTGTTCTAACTTCGCCTATGGTAACTTCACCACTTCGTCTCCGCTGGTCAGAATTGCATAGCGACGGTCACAAAATGCACCAACACTTGTGTAGGATAAAAATTCAAGACACAAAAAATAAGTTATAAAATAAATGAGTTCTTAATATTTTCCAATTATAATAATTTAATTAAGTAAATAAGTATTATGGTTTATTAGTTATATTAATTGAAGAAAGAGAATGATTAATACTTTCTTTAATTAGCTTTAAGCATTTAAAACTTAAAACAAAACTAGTGATCCATATTCATTTCTTGCATTTCTTGCAATAATATCATTTCTCTCTTGAACCATCTCCTATATATATATATATATATATATATATATATATATATATATATATATATATTACAAAACAACCATGAAGGTCGGTTTAAGGAATCAGCAGTTAGCGGTTTGAGTTGATGATGATGGGCAGAGATTTGATCTTGTTTCAACACCACAATTGTTTCCCGGTAACCATTGACTTGCCGCATCATCGCCATTTTTTCAGATCTGATCTTATTTTGAATCTTATTCTTTAATCTATGACTTTTTAGCCCCTCACCTACATTTTTTTCCAGATATGATCTTGTTTCATCCGTTTTTGTTTTAGATCTGATTCTGTTTCATCCGATTTGTTTCATCGGGTGACGGTGGACAATGGCACCGTGATGGTGGAATGTTGGTGAAGGTAGGTTGTGTGGCCGTTTTCTCGCAATCGCCGCTCCGGTGGCTGACTTTTTCTTGCAACCTGCCGGTGGTTCCAACCATTGGTTGATGCTTAGATCTGTCATATCAGGTTTGTGTTTATTTTTTGTGAAATTGGTTCTAAATTTTTTAAACACGATCTATCATTTTCTGATCTATGTGTGTGGTTGCATATAATGAAAAGAAATTGTTGTTAATATACACTACTTGGTTTTAGTTTATACTGTGTTGGTGCATAAATGTCAGTAGTTCATAGTCTAGTATCTGTAATCGAGTCTGTAATGTTATTTATGTTTTTGTTTAAGCGAAGTTGTGAACAAGTTCGCCTAGGCGAACTTGTTGAACAAGCGAAGTTATGGACAACTTCGCCTGAACATATCAGGCGAAGTTGTCGTGTATTTATACTAGGTTATGGCTTAGTTGTTCATGTTGTTCGTGTAAGTTAATCGAGTTGATCTAAGCTGGTGACGAGAGTCTGTATCAGTGATTCATATCACGTGAGTTCAGTTATTAATATATAACGTGTTTCGGTTTATTCGTGTGTGTTTGTTTGGTTTGCTTTCTACGCTCGTAACGATCTACGCAGGGATTCCGCACCTGAGTAGACCGAGATATCTCGTGTGATCCGTCCAGGGAACCTACAATTGGTATCAGAGCATTTGCTCGATTGTGTGGTTCGGGATATTCACGCGGGTGTAGAAATCGTCCCGTTTCGACTATTTGCGGGACGTGTTTTCTGTGTTTTTAGTCATTGTTACCTCTTACCATCGTGTTCAAGCCTTTAAACCGTCAAAAACCTCGTTAAAATCCGATTTACAGATCTGCAAATCTTCCGTGTTCATCAGGCGAAGTTGCCGTCACTGTGCGTAGGGTTTCGGCGAAGATATAAGGTTAAGCGAAGTTATCCACAACTTCGCCTACCTTCTCAAGTTCGCCTGTATCATCGAAGTTCTCTACAACTTCGCCTACCTCTTAAGTTCGCTTACCTCAAGCGAAGTTAAGAATCAGCGAAGTTAATCAGCAGTGTTATCAGCGAAGTTCTTCAGCGAAGTTCTCTACAACTTCGCCTACTTCAAGCGAAGTTATCCGTAACTTCGCCTACAGTACTTTAATATAAAAAAAAAAATTTCTTAATTTTTCAGGTTTCTTACTTTTCGGGAAAGATGTCGTCGATCAACATCTCTGAGTTAGTGAAGATGGAAGTTGAAGCAGGGTCAACTACCAAGGCCCCAAGATTGCTGAAGGGAACCGATTTCGTTGCATGGAAGGATCGGTTCATACAATATGTCAAGTACCAGGATGCGAAGATGTGAGTATGCATCCAGGATGGTTATATTCCACCAGTTATGGAGTATGAAGGTCGTGATCAAATTAAAAAATATAGTAAAATGGAAGAAGAAGAGAAAAAGATGTATGAGGCCGAGAGCAAGACTCATGCTGCTATTACTATGGCTCTTCCTCAAGAGATCCTTCATACGTTCAGAAAGTATACGTCAGCAAGAGAGCTTTGGGAAGCTCTTGAGAACAGATTTGAAGGGAATGTAGGAATCCGTGCTTCAAAGATAAAATTGCTTAAAACCCAGTTCTCAGTCTTCAAGTATTTGAAGAATGAATCCTTAGATGATATTATCACTCGATATTACCATCTGATGACTGAATTGAGCAACTATTCAATTTCCTACCGAGAAGAAGAAATAGTTGAGAAGCTTCTAGATGCTCTCCCACCAAAATGGGAGATGTACACTGTGCTGATGAGGGAAGACAAGGACTTTCCCACATATGATCTTGAAACGGCAGTCAACAAGCTCAGAACCTTTGAGCTTAACATGGTCAGAAAAGAGACACCTATGGATCAGGTTCAAGATCCAGGTATGTATGGAGCTAAAGTCAACACTAGCTCAGGATCGAAGACTGAATCTGCTGCCTACTACACAAAGGGAGAGTCGGGCCCCAACTCATCACATGAGGGGCATGTGTCAGTTAACACAAATGGGGATGTTTGCTATGTAGCAGCTGGATCGAGTGGTTCTCAACCCCAGGTAAGCAAGAGTAGTTGCTCTCCAAGTATTCCCAGCAACAACTACTCCAAGATGCCTATGAGTGTTAAGTCTGCTGAAGAGCAGTTTGGTCTCTATGCTTCTTTCATTGCTTCCTATGAGAACTACATTCAAGGGAAGATTGTTGATCCAGCTATGTTGGATGAAGATTACGATCAGATTGATGCTGACGATATAGAAGAAATGGATTTACAATGGCAAATGGCCATGATCGTGAGAAGAGTAAAAAGGTTTATGAGAAAGACGGGAAGAAAGTTTGTCGGTGGAAAGCCGGGGTTTGACAAGGCAAAGGTGAGATGCTACAATTGTCAACAAAACGGTTACTTTGCAAAAGAATGCAGGAATGAGCGTGTGGAACGAAGTCAGGGTAGGTCTCCACAGCAAAGTGAGGGTAGAAAAGATTATAGTGCCATGATGTCCAGAGAAGATGGTGAATACAACTGGAACCTGCTTTCTAAAGAAACTTTTGAGCAGGCAAATTTGGCAAAGGTAGAAACTGAAGAAAGTGAGAAGGTTACCGAAGAGGAAAAAGCTCTTATGGCAGACGTTAATGACCAGCTCTCCGAGGTATGTTCTAAACTTACATGCTCTAAATGTGAAAACTTGTCTGAGCAATTAGCAACTATAACCGATCAGTATGTTAGGTTGGATGCTGAATTTAAAACCTTAAAAGAAGATCATCATTTTACAAAATCAAGAGAAAATAATTATAAAATTAAAATAAAAGCTTGTGAAAAAGATGTTAAAAGTCTAAAAACAAAACTTGCTGAAAAAATTGAAGTGATTGATTTAAGCTATGAAGTTTTGGAAGAAAAGACCAAACTAATTGCTGAGAGAGAAAAACAGATTGCTGACCACCAGGTGAAAGTGGTGGAACTGAATAGAAAACTGGAGCAGTTCAGAAATTCCTCTGCTATTCTTGATCACCTTGTTAGTGATCAAGGTTCCTCTGTCAAGAGGGGAGGAATCGGTTATCATGAGGTTCCACCACCTTATAATCACAATTACACTTTTAACCCTAGTGTTCAGAAATCTGTTGATTTTGAGGTTGCTCAGACAGTACCATTTAAAGTAACTTGTAAAGAACCAAATGTTAGTGGAGGCGAAACAAGTTCGCCTGTTTCAAGTGTTAAAATTTCTGATCCAAGTCCAGTCTCATCAGATTCGGATAAGTCATCCGAGTCTGGTAAGGCAAAAGAGGAGGTGATATTACCCAATGGTGGAGAGAAAGATAAGACAAATAAAAAGAGTACTCCACTAAACCCGTACGTCCCACCATATGTGAGACGAACGGGCGGTATTAAAGCCTCGACATCTAAAACACCGGTTGATAAAAAAGTTGAGCATAGGTGTTGTTTTAGATGTAATCAATTAGGACATCTTGTTGCAAATTGCCCTATGAAGCAGCGATTCAGAGGTGTAAGGCCTACTAAAGCTGAGAAAAACCTAATAGTAATTATCATGCTGCTAAAAATGAAAACCACTTAAAATTCAAAAATGTGACTAACTCAGGTTTTCATAGAAACAAATCTCAGTTTTACACTGCTAATAACCAAACCACAAGTTATAATTCTTTCAATTCACAAAGGTTTGGTAGGCCTCACAATCAATCTTCAAGGAGGTTTCCTAATAGGACTTACAGGAATTTTCGAGATACTAACTTTGGAAAGCCAAAGTTTGGGATGTATAGATCCAAGACCAATTGGTCTTGGGTCCCTAAATTCTAATCTTTTGCTTTATTATGCAGGAACAGTTGAACAGGGCTGCCAACAATCTTTGGGTTGTAGATAGCGACTGTTCCCGGCACATGACGGGTAACAAATACTTGTTACACGATTTGAAACCTGTTCAAGGAGGGAGAGTGAGCTTTGCCGGTGAAAGTGGTGGCAAAATTACTGGAATGGGAACGGTGTCAAACGGAAAGATGACTTTGGAGAAGGTTAACTTTGTAGAAGAATTGAAGCACAATCTGCTGAGTGTGTCGCAGATCTGTGATAAGGAGTACACCGTTCATTTTACAAAGAATGAGGCGATTGTGTTGAAACCTGGTTTTCAGATACCAGAGGAGTGGATCGTGATGAAGGCTCCACATGAAAGAAATACATATATTATGGATATGAGATCAACTGAAATGGCCACGGCAGAATCATGCCTTATGACAAAAGCGAGTGAATCAGAGTCCGAATTGTGGCATAGGAGAATGGGGCACATTCATCTTCGGAAGATGAACCACATTGTCAGGAATGGACTTGTGCTGGGCGTTCCCTTGAAGAATTTCAATTTTGAAGATAAATGTATAGCGTGCAAGAAGGGAAAGCAGCACAAGAAATCCCATCTCACCAAGAAAGTCAATTCAATTGCCAGTACCCTAGAATTGCTTCACATGGATCTCTTCGGTCTCGTGAATGCAAAAAGTCTAGGAGGAACTTCTTATTGCTTGGTGATCACTGATGACTACCCACGATATTCGTGGGTGTATTTCCTGAAATCAAAAGACGAAACGGCTCAGATGGTGAAGAATTTGATTACCAAAGTTAAGAACGTTATGGATAAAAGGGTTAAGTTCATCAGGAGTGACAATGGAACGGAGTTCAAGAATTTTGAGATGGAGATCTTCTGCCTTCAGAGAGGGATTGAACACCAATACAGCGCTCCGTATACACCGCAACAGAATGGAGTGGCTGAAAGGAAGAATAGAACATTAATTGAAGGAGCCAGAACTATGCTGGCTGATTCGAAGCTTCATGTGGTGTTTTGGGCTGAAGCTGTTGCTACAGCCTGTTATGTTCTGAATAGAGTCTTAACTGTTAAAAGACTTGGTAAAACGTGTTATGAGCTTATGCATGGGAGAAAGCCCAACTTGAGTGGTCTTGAACCATTCGGGTCCCCTTGTTCGATTTTGAAGACAAATTCTAAATTTGGTGAAGTAGCCGATGAAGGAATCTTAGTCGGTTATGTTGTTGGGACTCCCAACAGACGTGTCTTCAATACATCGACCAGCAAGGTTGAGGTGGTGTGTAACACCGATATCACAATTTACCAACTGCCAAAACCTAGCAACGGACCTGCTGAGTTTTTCGACTATGTTAAACTTTTTAAGTCTTTTAACATACCGTATTTGGATATTGCTGAAGAAGAAGAGAGAGTTGCTACGAAGATGATCCTTGATGAGGAAGAAAACCTATTGCAAAGACAACTGATCGATAAATGTCAACCTTCCTCATCAAATGCTGTCGATACCCCTGCTACCTCGACTGAAGAAGAATTTTTCAATCCATTTCACTCTCAGCATGAAACAACCATTGACGAGCTCTCTTCTAACTTGGAAGACAATTTTCATGTCGGTTCTGTTCCGACCACGAGAATTCATAAAGATCACCCTTTGGAGAATGTGATTGGTGATGTGTCCTCCGGTGTACAAACAAGACGTAGCTTGAATGAGCACACCTGTGTTTACACAAGCATCAAGGAGACAGGGATAATCAACGAATGCTTGTACACCTGCTTTATCAGCCAGATTGAACCGAAGAATTATCAAATGGCTCTCAAGGACAGCTCGTGGGTTGAAGCTATGCAAGAAGAGTTGGCTCAATTCAAGAAAATGGAAGTTTGGACTTTGGTTGAAAAACCGAAGCATGTGCATGCGATAGGCACAAAATGGGTGTTTAAGTGCAAGAGAGATGAGAAAGGGATTATCATAAGAAACAAGGCGAGGCTAGTCGTTAAAGGTTTTAATCAACAAGAGGGGATTGATTATAATGAAGTGTTCGCTCCTATCGCAAGTCTACGTGGATGACATCATCTTTGCTGCATCAAGAGTCTCCATGTGTCAAGATTTTGAGGCCGTCATGAAAAAGAGGTTTGAAATGAGTGCTATGGGTGAACTAACTTTCATTTTAGGATTGCAGGTTGATCAGAAGAAGGATGGGATGTTCATTAATCAGACCAAGTATGTCCATGATGTGCTCAAATGCTTCAAGATGGGGGACAACACTCCATTCGACACTTCAATCTGCGTCAATCACAAATTGGGTGCTGAGTCAGACGGTGATGCAGATGTGGACCCAACTCAGTATCGGGCTATTATAGGTTCTTTAATGTACTTAACTGCTTCTAGGCCTGATATAATGTTTGCTGTTTGTCTTTGTGCACGCTTTCAGGCAAATCCAAAAGAATCTCATTTGAAGGGTGCAAAGAGGATACTGCGGTATCTCAAGGGCAAACCGAAGCTGGGGTTGTGGTACCCGAGAGGAGGAGACTTGGAGCTAGTCGCTTACACAGATTCTGATTATGGAGGGTGCAATCAGAGTCGGAAGTCAACAACTGGAGGATGTCAGTTTCTTGGTGGCAGATTGGTGTCGTGGCAATGCAAGAAACAGACTTCGGTCGCAATTTCAACCTGTGAAGCAGAATACATGGCAGCATCCAACTGCTGCTCCCAGGTTCTTTGGATTCAACAACAGTTGCGCGACTATGGTCTGAATTTCTTACTTACACCTATTTGCATTGATAACACAGCTGCTATCTCAGTAACTAACAATCCCGTGAAGCACAGTAAAACTAAACATATTAACATACGTCATCACTTTATACGGGATTGTGCTGAGAAGAAACTGATTGTGCTTGAAAAGGTGGATACGCTTGATAATTTCGCTGATCTTTATACTAAAGCGTTTGACAAAACAAGATTTCAAAACCTTATCGAGCTGAATGGGATGATCAATCCCGAGTAACCATGCTTTTCATGTTATATTTATATTTATAAAAAAAAAAAAAAAATAAAAAAAACGTCACTATCGCTTAAAATATGTCGGTTACCTCAGTTTGAAGGACTTGTCTTCGGATATGTTTTGGTCCTCATTTTCTACTTGTAGATTTTGAGGATAGCCATTAACCAGATGACTGAAAGTGACCGGGGCTGTTTATGATGAGTTTTCATTCTTTCGCTTAAAATTAGTCGATCATATTAATTAGTTAGAAGGACACATACTATTATGTGGTCGGTCCAGCTGATCCATTGGATCTTCGGGATAGCCGTTTACCTGAAGACTTTGTTTTGGTCGGGGAGATTAATGTTAAAATTTTTTTAAAAGGGAAATGAAATTATTTTTCAAGTCTACTACTTCGTAAGAAGTTCGTTAGCTATGTTTAACAGAAAATTGATCCAACCTTGGAAAATGATAGATATACTGATTCTGTGTGCTTAACTAGTGAAGTTATTAGGCTTAAAAGGCTTTAGGACAGTCATTGTATGTCATGGTAACTTTTTATGGTGCGTAAAAGTAGATGTGATACAAACTAAAACTACTTGATTTTACGTGGAAACTCCTTATGAGTTTTGCATGTCTTCATATATATCTTTCCGAATGATAGGCAGAAAAGCGATTACCCAGTCATACACGAGCCCGTAAGTGTTCTGATTCCCGTGAAGATAGCGTTTCAAGAAACTGCAGTGATCCAGATTCGGGACTTGCAGTTGGTTACTACTCTGAAGTCTATGTAAATGTTTATCATAAAAAAAAAAAAAAAAAAAAAAAAAAAAAAAAAAAAAACTTATGAGTTATTGAAACATTCTAGAGTTCAACATATCAAGACTTCTTAATCATGGAGTAAGAAAGAGAACGGGAAGGAGATGAAGAGTAATTACAAACTTAATCAGACACTAAGGGTCGAGGTCAATTCGGGGTGACTTCGGGAAAGCCAAATATGCTTTGAGAATAGATAGGAGGCATCATAATCTCTGAGTTGTTGCCCATTTAATTTTTAAGATTAATTGAACTTAACTCGTATCACAGAAACGATGAAAACCATCTTAAGTTATTTACCTGCCTACAACCTGTTTCCTTCTGTCATAATACAGCTAAACACGGATCTATGTGACAGTCACGTAATTAGTATGATTCCTGTTCGGATCTTTTCTAAAACGTAGTGGTCCCTATCGAGACTGAAATTTGATCTCTTATACTTTAATTTTTAAAAGTTTCTTGTACTTAGGTAGTTTTATAATTTTGTATCTGGTTACTTGGACTTGATCGTGTTATTTGATTCTTAAAGGGAAGTTTTAAAAGTTAATTGCAAAATGTTCAAATTATAAGGGTTGATTTTGTAAATATAGGCGATGTTGTTAAACAGGCGAACTTGTGAATAACTTCGCCTAGGCGAAGTTAACCGTAACTTCGCCTGTATAACTTCGCCCCTATATAAAGAATACTTAAGGTCAACAGTTTCATTATTTTCAAACTCAGCGAACTTAGCGAACTCAGCGAACTTATTCTCTCCGAGATTACAGCGAACTTATCGATCTATCTGTCGAATCATCTTTGTTTTCTTTCTTCGATTTCAAACCGATTTAAGGTTGGTTGGGTCATTACATCGTGTTATCTGTTCTTTGATGTTAATCTAAGGTTGTTTCGATGACCGGTTAATAACCTCGGCCGACCGATTCTTAAACCCGATTTCAAACCTTGTTTTCACGTGGTCATGTACAACATGGTCGTCTAGTTATCTTTAAAAACTTGTGTTTCAGAGTCCTTAATCTCCACAATCGTTAAATTCGCCAACGGCACGTCATTCGAAATCCTTACTGTCGCCGATTCAGATTCAGGCGAACTTAAGGTTTAGGCGAAGTTATCCGTAACTTCGCCTGACGCTCAACTTCGCCTGAGGCGATGTTGTGATGAGGCGAAGTTATCCGTAACTTCGCCTGAACCTTTTTAAATTTGTTAGTTATTAGACGAACTTAAAGATGAAGCGAAGTTGTTCCTAACTTCGCCCAAACTTTAACTTCGCCTATACAGATTTTATCACAACTTCGCACATGGTAACAAGCGAACTTGTGGTACGCCTTAATGTTTATCTAACTTGGTTCGTTTGTTGCAGATATGGCTGCTGTTGCCGGTGCTGGAGGTGCTGGAGGCGATGACGGAGATAACCAGAGGCAATTTTTTCCGGGTCACAATATGTACATTACCTTAGACCCGGAAGCGAGCGGAGTTGAAGACTACCATGAGATCATCACATTCCTCATTCGCTCGAGGATATTCCACGCAATCACGACGACTCTGCCGATATCCTTACCCAATATCGAGGATTTCTGGCAGACGGTGGAATACGATTGCCGTGTTGAGCCCCCTGTTATGCGAGCAACCGTCAACAACCAAGAAGTTCAGTTCTCGTCTGAACAAATACGGGTGGCGTTACGTTTTGGAGAGGAGACTCGGGACGACCCAACTGACTTTGTGGCTCCGTTTCGTGATGGAGCATTCCTACGAATGGGATATTCTGGTCCCTTGGGGGATACCCAGAGACGGAAGGGGTTCCTGCTCGATCAGTGGCGCTTCCTCATGCACGTCATGATTGTGTGTATGTCTGGGAGGAAGGCAGGTACTGACGGAATGGGTGCGACAATGCAGTCAGCAATGACTGCTCTGACTTATAACAAACGTTATAGCTTTAGTCAGATGGTCTTTTATGAGATCGACAGACAGAGGAGGGCGATGGCTCGTGAGCAGTTCATAATGTATCCAAGATTCATCCAGATGATCTTGAACCATGTGGCTCCAAATTTGCCTCAACGACGCCCAATACGATACGTGGAGAGTGTGAGCAAACGTATCTTTCCTCAATGCCGTACTTCGAGTGCAAGGAGCAAGCCTGAACTTCGTCCAAGGCATACTCCACTCTTTGGGTTCTTAATAAACCCGGGGTATGTGCCAGCTCAGGGGGATGAGTTCAGAGACCCTCAACCACAACAGGCAGGAGCAACTCGAGATGTACCTACTGTGCCTGTGGTGTCGGCTGAGGAGGATGTTGACCTTGATGCTGCATTTGGCGGCCAAGGATTCTTCGACATGGACCGTTTTGATCCACAAGAAGAGGTGCAGGTTTCTGCTGCACAGGTTCGGGAAGTGATTGTTACTAGAGCAGCTACGACGGTGGCTGACTCAGATCTTGACGATGTTATGGATGAGGCGAGAAGGATGTTGGTGACACGAGAGAGAACGTTAGGGAAGAGAAAGAGGACGGTGGATGATAGTGAGTCAGAAGAAGAAGAAGAAGAAGAAGAAGATATCCACAAGTTGATTAGACGTTCAAGACGGGAAAGGACAGGTGCAGGTATGGGAGCTGGAGAGACTTCAAGAGTTGTACGTTTCGCTCCATCCGCACTGTCAGGTATGTCGATTGTTCCTACTTCTGTACAGGTTACAAGCGCTGCGGATGTTCCCGTGGTGGCTACATCAGCTGTCGGCATCCCATCCATCACACTACAGACGACGACTCCGGAGATTGTGTCGTTACCACCTCCAACGCTTACTCCTTCAGAGGTGGTGGCACAATTTGTAGAGTCTACCGTTGTTGCAACTACAGGGTTGTCGGTCACGATACCACCTGCAGTTACGTCCACAACTGCTTCTGATGTCCCGGTTACATTCGAGATCCCTCCTCAGTATACTCAAGATACATCTAACATGAGGTTTGATTTCGATGCAACCCTCTCAGACTCGGAGAGAATAGCTGCACTTGAGCGGGTCGTGGCTGAACAATCAAGGGTGAATCTTGTCCAGACCCGGGCTATTCAACGCCTTGTAGCAGAGAATCAACTACAGTCGTCCCTCCTGATTGAACATGGGAGAATTATAGACGCTATGAAGGAGTTCTTGGCATCTCAGGGGGAGACAAGCTGTAGAGGCGACGAGTTAAGGACAAAGAAGAGGAATGACAAAGACGATGATCCCAATGCATCGAAAGATGCAGGTGGTGAGTTGCCAAGAACTACTCAAGCTCTTGGGACTTCCACAGCTCAGGGGGAGTCTGCAGGTGCAGTTGGTGGTGATGAGGTGGTGATGGTTGATGATGATGATGATGATGTGATCGATGCGTTGAAAGAATTGGATGATGATATGCTAGAGGATGATGAGATGTTTGATGATGATGTGCTGCCTATTGAGGAGATTGAGAAGATTGGAGCACAGATTGTGATTGAAGATGAGATTGAAGAAGGTGAAATAATTGAAGAAAATGTTGAACACGAGATCCCAGATGTTGAGAAAGCCGATATGGGTACTGAGATGGAAAATGATGAGACTGAGTGGGAGAAGCAGCCTAGGTGGAAGGAAGGCTGTGCTCATTGGTTTATTAAAACTAAGAAGCCTGCTGTTCGAACCATGTTCAAGAAGAGTTATAATATCAAAGGCATGCTGAGTCGAAGAAAGGAATTATTTGTTGGCTGTATGATGAACAATTAAAGTTGTTTGTGGTGAAACGTTTTGATGGGATTCAGTATTTTAAAAGAATGTTGAGATCTCTAAATACATTGCCTGAATGTGAGGTGAAGGATTTGGCTAGATTGGGGCTGATCAATAGAAGCGACGACAACATGGCAAGGGTTATTGGGAAGATCGTGTGGAAAGAAAGCATAAAAGAGAAGAAGTTTGAGTTATTAAAGCCACAGAAGGGAAAGCTAGTGGAAGATAAAGAAAGGGGAATGAGAGCAGATGGCAAGCCATGGATGGTAATGAAGTACAAACCGATTCGATGCATTAAGGAGGTTCCAATGAAGATTATGCCTCAAGATGTGTTGAAGAATCTTAAATGGTGGTATGTTGATTGCCAGACTGCTGAAGCCGTGATGGAAGACGAAGACGAACAAGAAGTGCTGAGGGTGTATGATCCGATGCATCTTGTTAACTTATCGAAAGCTGATCTGCAAGTGTTGAATGAAAAGAAGATATTCTATATTCCTGCTTGGAAAGACGAAGCGAGGAAGTATCAGCGAGTAGTCACGGTATGTGTTAGAGAATGAGTGCATGCGTGAAGATTACAAGACAAGTGCTTAAAGATCAAGATATGAAGCTACTGCCAAGGGGGAGTCTGTTGGTGCATAAATGTCAGTAGTTCATAGTCTAGTGTCTGTAATCGAGTCTGTAATGTTATTTATGTTTTTGTTTAAGCGAAGTTGTGAACAAGTTCGCCTAGGCGAACTTGTTGAACAAGCGAAGTTATGGACAACTTCGCCTGAACATATCAGGCGAAGTTGTCGTGTATTTATACTAGGTTACGGCTTAGTTGTTCATGTTGTTCGTGTAAGTTAATCGAGTTGATCTAAGCTGGTGACGAGAGTCTGTATCAGTGATTCATATCACGTGAGTTCAGTTATTAATATATAACGTGTTTCGGTTTATTCGTGTGTGTTTGTTTGGTTTGCTTTCTACGCTCGTAACGATCTACGCAGGGATTCCGCACCTGAGTAGACCGAGATATCTCGTGTGATCCGTCCAGGGAACCTACATAGTGGTAGGTGAAATCTGATGTTTATAAAACAATAATTCAATCATATGTTTTTAACAATTAACATATGTTTTAAACATGTTATATCATTATACTTATGTTTTTCTGTTGTTTTTTATACGTTGTTTTTTTACACAATTAACACATGTTTTTTGAACATATGTTTTAAACAAGTAACATATGTTTTCTTTATACAATTAACATATGTTTTATATTACCTCCTGACTAAAACCCGCTAATAGATTAGCTTGTGGTGTGACGGATTTCGAATGAGTGCCGGAAAAAAACAGATTTTCGTTAAAAGCTAACCGGAAACTTGTGAGGAAAGAAGTTGAAATGATGGGAGGAAAAAAAAGAAAGTTGAAAAGTGGTTAGAGGAAAGAGAAAGTTGAAAAGTTGTTAGAGAAAATAGATGATGTAAGAGAAAAAATATAAAAGATAAAGTTGAAATGATGGAAGAAAGAGAAAGTTGAAAAGTGGTTAGAATGAATTTACCATATTACCATTTTCTATTAATTTAAATGTTTATTTGAATTGATTTTTGTTTTTTAATCCCTTTTAATATGGACTAAATAAATCAATTGAATTATTTGAATATGTGGTACGTCTAAGTAGAGTCTCTAGAGTTTTCACAACTCAACAAGGTTTACACTATAACCCAACCTTGTGTGTGTGTGTATAGGATGAGTATCATTACAGAACTGTTAAATTATTTAAGAACTTGAAGGAACCCTTGAAAACTAATGTTTTTTATAAAAAAAATTTTATGTTAATGTTGTTTGAGTGTAGATTTATCATTTTTTATATCTATATTTACGATTACAATTTTGAAAATTAGTTTTTATACATATCAATGTTTTGTTTTACACCTATGTAAATTTATTAGTACATAAATTTTACACATATGTAAATTTGTGATATATATATGTAATCAAAAATTTTTATATGAATGATGATAAAACTACTCTTAAATAATTATAATGTATACAAAAAATTAAAAAAAATGTTTGGTTAGAGTTCTTAAAGGTTCTTAACTTTTTTAGAGTTCTTAAATGATACCAACCTTATATATATATATATATATATACTAGTAGGTGCCCGTGCGGTGCGGCGGAGACGTCAATTTACAACACGGTACTTGTTTTCTATTGGTTGATATCAGTTTTGTTCGTTATAGTATCGATTGGGTTCTATCAAATATGTAGAGTTATAAAAAAGAGAAAACAACCCACATGTAGCGGCTACATGTAAGGTTGTTTGTTTAACTTAATGGTACATAATTAAAACTGAACCGGATAATCTTGTTTCGGGTTTCTCGATTTTGAACTTAAATTTTGAGTTTAACCACTACTTATTACCCTTAACAATGTTATTTTGTTTAGTGCATGATTAAGCGTTGCATTAGTGGGGAAAAAATTATTACCTTGTTCATAATCTTCATCCAACATGTAATTATCTAATGCAATTTACATAATCGTCAATCTCAACATATAGCCAACATGGATGGGAAGAGGTTGGATATGTACATAAATGAGATTATATAACTTTGCATATGCTTAAAATTAATTATTTTCATTCAGTATCAAATCAACATTTTAAAGTCATTTATATGACCATGAAAGCCAAACTTCTACGAAATAATCTACTGAATGGCTTAGCCCTTACATTTGACTTTTTTTGTCAATGCAATGACACCAACCAACGAAGCGCACATTGATCAGAGAGCAAATGGGTCACACGCTCTCTTTTCGGATATCCAACTTTAGCTCATCCATACGTATTGCTGGTCGTGGGCCTTACCATCAAAAGAACCAAATATGCTTTAGTAACATGGTAAGCATTGGATTTCTAATAATAAAATATTGATTTTGTTATATTCATATACAAAATTAGGTCCAAATTTTATTTTATTTTTTCATAACCAAAACCAAAACCGAGAAAAAAATTTGAACCAAATTAATCAAACTGTATAACTTACCGAGCGAGGTTGTTTGGAACACCTTATCATCAAGTTCTATACAGACCTTCTCGAGCTACTCGTCTCCTGTGGTCAAAGACATCCAAGCTTAATAAGAATTGACATATATATGAAATATGAAAGATCGTAATTGATCCATCAACAAGGAACAAACACACATTGTATTGTTAAAATCTCAACTCATATGAAAATGAACAAATGTACGAAAAAACCTCCATATGAAAGCGCCTCAATATCTTTGGAATGTTCCTCCAGTTTATGTCCCTCAGGTGTTACCGATTAAGAAAATAACATACATGTAGTTGAAAAGGGTCTTAGCATAACCTCAATGAAATTCCTTTAAGTGTTATTGAAATCCTAGGTCTGGTCGGAATATGAAAAAAATAACAGTGCCAACAACAGATCTAGACAAAAAAGGGTTGTATGCCACTGATCTAAACAAAATTGAGGCATGAAAAGATGAATACTTTCCTACCAGTGTAACTCAAATCTTGACTTAACCATAGTCGAGTTCGAAGGAAAGACGATTAGGAAACTTTAGGAAACTTTCCTACCAGTGCTTCTGAACCTGCACTGCCGCATGTTCGTCCATTCGTCTAAGCTGTCAAAAGTCTGCTTGTCTGAACCTGCACTCCATTCATCTAAACCTGCACCAACCGTCACCATTGGTCTCTGTATCACCAGACCCCTCCATCACCACCGTTTCAACCACCGGAAGATATGCAATCATGTTTTACAAATCGTAGCTTGTCTTTATAGAGAGAGAATAAAATATGAAAGTTTTGATTACTTTTGAATTTGAATTTGAAATTTGAAAATTTGGAGTGTAAGGGAAGACAGGGAAATTCAAAAGCATGGGATTTGTCGGCACGATAATTTAGAACATGATACTCATTTTCGGTTAGTTTATCAATCCATCCGTGATATATAGTACAATAAGTTCATTAGTTATCTTTTTGTAGCATTCGTCAAAAGTTTACAGATAGGAGGTGTTTAGATACTATTTAGTTGAAGTTCTAATACTAATGGATTACAAGTTACAAGATTCAAAAAAGCATACACAATCTAAATAAAAAAATTGGTACATAGACGTGCACAAATCGGGTAATTTTAAAACCCGGAACCGGGTAGGGTCAACAAAAGTCAAAATCGGGTCCGGGTAGGAACCGGTTCCGGGTAGAGTCGGTATTTGACCAGGTTTTGACCGGTTCCATCGGGTTTCGGGTAGGGTAGGGTCAGGTTTTGACCGGGTATTGGCGAAACCAGGTCGGGTACAGTTCTCGGGGGAAAACCAAAGCCCGGTCCATACCTGCGAGTAGAGTAGGGTCAGGTCCGATTCCGGGTAAGTACCGCCGGTCGGTAGACGTGCACAAAAAACCGGTTCCGGAACCTAACTGGTGGAACCGAACTGGAACCGGTTCCAGTTCCAACCCGGTTGGTACAATACCCGGTTTGAGTATTTTTGTACCCGAAAATCGTACCCGGTTCTCATATTTGTATGTTAGTATCAGTTCCAACCCGGTTCCTACCCGGTTCTTAATTGTAACCGGTTCGGTTCGTACCCGGAAAAACCGGTTCCGGCGGGTTTTTTTTGAAGAGTCAAACAAAAATCAAAGTAGCCGTTGGAACCGGTTCCAACGGTAATATAGTCGGTGGAACCGGTTTTTTAGCCACCAATTAGCCGTTGGAACCGGTTCCAACGGTAATATAGCCATTGGAACCGGTTTTCGAGAGACAATAGATCCGTTGGAACCGGTTCCAACGGTAATATAGCCGTTGGAACCGGTTTTTGATGCCCAAACCTATATATAACTTGTTTTCCACCACTAATTTCACCACCAAACTCAAAAACAAACTAAAATACTACTCATTTAGCAAACTCGTTCCGTTACCCGACCATCCAACTAAATATTATTATGGCACCCATCAAAAAAACTAACAAGAAGGCTAAGAAGAGTGTTTTTGTTGCCCCTGTTCCTGTTACGGAGGACCCAAGGGTTTTTTACGGTAGTCAACCATAACCGCAACCAAGACATATGGAAGAATTGGGATTTGATTGTGGATGACGAAGGTTATCAAAAGGCTCGTTGCAAACTATGTGGTTCAATATTAAAGCACGATTCCAACTCTACTTTGAGAAAGCACATCGAGAAGCCATATTGCAAGGCGTTGAAAGGGATTGGCGCGACCGATCAAATTGACTTGGGTAAAGATGGTACACTATTTCGTTACAACACGACTCAAGTTCAAGATAGAATGGCAAAGTTCGTTATTCAACGAGGTTTGCCGTTTAACCACTTTGATGACCCGGAGTTGACGTCGTTGATTCGCGAAACTGTACAACCGAGATACACACATGTAAGTCGTACTACCTTAAGACGTCATTGTATCAGGTTGTGGGAGTGTGCTAAAAAAGAGTTAATCGAGTCTTTTCATTCTTTAGAAGCCATGGTTAGTTTAACTACCGATGTTTAGTCGGCACCACACGGGTTGCCCGAATCATACATATGTGTCACCGCTCATTGGGTTGATCCGGTGACATGGCAATTGATGAAACGCACCATCGCTTTTGAAAACTTCCCGTTCCCACATACCGCCGAAAAATTGTTTGAATTACTTGATGAAGTTATAACGACTTACAACTTGAGAAATAAAATATTTTCGATTTCGTTTGACAACGCTTCAAACAATACTAAGGCGGCTGAAAAATTTATCATTAAATATTCACCACCTTGTTTCGGGGATTTTTTTCATGTCCGATGTGTTGCACATATCATCAACTTGGTTGTTCAAATAGGTCTTGACAATGAAAACATTTGTGATGATTTAAAATACTTTAGACTTATGTTACAAGATGTCTTCAAAAGTGGTAAAAGAAGACATCTTGAATATAAGAACTATTGCAAGTCGGTTGAAAGAAAGTATTTGGGGCCGAATTGGGACGTTCCAACCCGTTGGAACTCAACTTGTCATATGTTAAAGTGTGCTTTTGCCCAACGCCAAACTTTACAAGCTTTTCATAACAATCTTGTTGAAGAACGCGAGGCCGATATGTTTCCGGAAAGTGTTTGGGTCCAAGTCGGTTATTTGTTGGAGTATCTTGACGTGTTCAAAAATTCAACAACAAAATTATCGGGAGTCTATTACCCTACTAGTTGTTGGGTTTTGCAAGAATTGTACTATATGTCTTGTGTTTTTAAAAGCTTTGCGGAGAAGAACAAATTCTTCGTAAATATTGTTGCGGTGATGAAAGAAAAGTTCATAAAATATTTTGAAAACATACCGCCGGTCTTTAGTTGTGCCGCCGCATTAAACCCCTATTGGAATGTTAATGGGGTTGAAACAACGATTGAGGAAATATTCGACAACTTAGGTATGCACGAGATTGACCCGAAGTTGTCGACGGAAGCGAAGGACAAGTTCAACAAAAACCTTCAAGACCTTTATGACCATTATTTTCAAATGTATGGTCCAAGCACGAGATCGTCTTTTGTGAAAAAAACAACAACTAGTAGGCCGTGCAATGACCCACTTATAAACTTGATGAATGGGATTCGTGAATCGGCATCTAAGAGGCAAAGAGGAAACACACCAAGTAGCAAACTTGGTCGATATAGTGGAGCAAACTATGTTGAGGGCGCAACGGTCGACGAAACTCGCAATATTGATTTGTTGGCTTGGTGGAAAGGTAAACAAAACGAATTTCCCATTCTATCCGCCATGGCTCGTGATTTGCTTGCCGTACAAGCCTCAACGGTTGCTTCCGAATCGGTTTTTCTCTTAGTGGAGGGTGTTATCTATGCGAAGAACAAAACTAACTCCCGAGTCTCTATTGCATTTGCCTAAAGGACCATTTGGATGCGGTGGATCGTGTACAACACAAGGCGAACTTTGAAGACGAAATACCAATAGAGCGTCATATTCATGATGAGGAGGCGGAGACGGGGTTTCTTCCGATAACGAAGACGAGGGTGAAGACGAAGAAGAGTTGTAATTATTTGTTTTGGTAAAATTATTTGTAACTTGTTCAACTAATATTTAGTTTTGATTTGTTTTATTATAATTACTTTTGTTACTCATGAATAATTTTTGTTACTTTTTTAATAACGACGAACATTTTATTTATTTAAAAAATAACTATTACAAACATTATTAAAACATAAACGATGCTAAACATAACAACTAAAACATAAAAAACAAAGTCCGTTGTTTTAATCAGGGAATACTTATTTTTGGGTTGTAGAGCCGGACGACTCTCCCACTTCCGTTTTTTTAGCTTTCAAACTTCTTTTCTCTCGACAATACTTATTCGTATGTTTTCGTAATGTCGAGTTGGACCCTGCTTTAAGAAACTTCGAGCAATATTTGCAACGTGCCAACTCATGTGAGTCGGTCATGAGACACAAATCATAATGAACCCAAACATCGGGGCATCTTGTTGTTTCGATCACCATAACAACGTCATCATTAGTTGCCATTTGTTGTCGGTTTAAGGTTAATTGTGGTTTGGAGTGTGTTTTATAGTTTTGGAAGTGGTTTAACAAGTACACAAACAAACCTTGCTATTTAGAGTAAAAAGATAACCTATTTATAGTTAAAAAACCGGTTCCAACGGTCAAAAACGGCTATATAGCCGTTGGAACCGGTTCCTAACGGCTATGATATTTAAATTTCAAAAAAAACCGGTGGAACCGGTTTTTACGTAAAAACCGGTTCCTGTTCATACCCTACCCGGTTCTTAAAAGTTAGCATATCTGGGCATCGGTTCGGATCGGGAACCGAACCGGTTCTTGATTGGAACCGGTGCCATTTTACAACCCGGTGTGAAAAAACCGGTTTCGAACCGGTTCGGGTTTTCCAGTTGAACCCGATTTGTGCACCTCTACCGGTCGGATCCGAAACGAGTTTTTTTTGCACCTCTGTTGGTACATACGATTAAGGCTCACATTCCTTAAGAAAATAAAGCCAAAACACACTTTAACAATCCACAAACACGTTAAAAAAAATTTAAATTGATATTTATGTGTACCAATATGTAGGTTTAATTTTTCTTTTCCGCAATATGTCATGCAAATAAACACCACTATGATAGTTATACACACATTTGTTTTACAATAAATCATTTAAATTTCACAGAAACATTAAATCAGATCTAAATTTGTGGATTTTTGTAGCATGACAATTAGACATTACATCATCTTAACATACGATGCTTGTTACATACGAAGTACATAAAAGTATACTGTATAAATTTGTCTAATACATACTGAGTAGGTTTACAATGTTTCCAACACCAAAATGATCATCACGTTGACTTTTAAATTTTCAGAACCTTGATTCTTGTTAGCTGCCATTACTCTATTTAATATCATTCTAGTTATTTCAAATTACCTTTAATATCAGAGTTTGCATCAATGAATATCAAAGAAGGCTTCTTTTCCTTACCAAATCCTCCCAGAAACGCATGTTTTCTTCAACCTGATTGCTGATTCCAGGAACCATTTTGTTAAGAAGATCTGAAACTCAAACTACAGCAACCCCTTAGTAGTGCAATGAACAAACCAAACAATTCAACAAACACGAACACTTAAAATGAATTTTGTTCTTCATGTTCTAAACAAACGGTTAACAAAGATAAACAAATGCAAATGAACATAAATGAGTGAGCGTAAAGCAACCCAAACAAACACTAACTAAAAGTAGGTGAATATCCGATTTAAGGCCAAACATACTATCATCAATAAATTAAACCCAACATTTTAAAACTAAACAAAGATAATTATCAAACTGACATTATGTTGGATTTAAGAATTTTAAAAAATATAAAAATCAAAGTGATTATAAACTAATGTGTAGTAAATAAATTTGACAGAATATCAAAACACGCATAAAGTAATGGGCATAAGTGAACAAATATAAACAAACGTTCATGAATGTAAATGTAATAACGTTCATGAACCAAACACGTATTTAAGTTAGTTTGTTTTTAAACTCGTTTAAATTTCTTTGTCTTATTACGATTTAGTCTACATTTTTTTTTATTTCTTAAACCCAACAAATTGTTGCTCCCTTTTACTTTTAACTGGCGTTTGCTCAATTATGTCGATTTAAGTTTTTTCATTTATGTACGCGAATCGTTTGATTCAACTGTTAACGAAAAAACATAAACGAACACAAACAAGAAATCATATCATTAAATGGTTCGTGTTCGGTTATAGTTAATGGGCGAACATGAACAAGTTTATGAATGTTTGCCAAATCCATTAAATGACCAAAAACTTGTAGTCTATACAAGTCTAGACATCATCAATAATCAAAGCTGAAAATAATGAGCTACAAAATCTAATGGATTACCTTGAAAATACACCATAGCTCTGAGCACCACCATGAATTATGTTTAGAATGTTGAGTCCTTGTACATAGAGCTAATGAGAGATCCTTATTTTTGTCATCAACTCTTTCACCACCATAACAGATTCTTTCCCCGATAAACTGAAAATAGTGAAAAACGTTATCGGTTTATTTGATTCGAAAGAAATAAAAACTTTAGACAAAAGTGTTTCGTTTTGGAATTTTTTTTAATTTCGTTTTACTTTGGATTGGTTTCAGTTTATTCAATTTTTCATTTCAGTTGGATTTTCCATTTTTAGTTTCATTTCGGTTTTTTGTTGATGTGTTTGTTTCAGTCGGTTCAGAAAGAAAGGCTGCATTCACGCCATTTTTGATTTGTTTTCGGTTGGAAGAACCAATTCGATTCGATTTGAAACTGATACCGATAACCATGCATTATTCAATATGAAAACATACGCAAAAATTTCCCACATACTGAAAATCTGATATTTTTCCAACACCAATCCTTCAACCTAATCCGTAATCACACACAATTAACAACTAAATTTACACTTCAAATGATAAAATTAACATTGAATACCAGAAGGGAATCAGTGAATCTATAAACTCATTGAACTCACTGAATATCCGAGCTCGTCTAGCTAGCTAGAGCTCGCCTCATTTAACTTACGAGAGTTTGAGCTCCGCTTGTTTCAAGCTTTATTTCTAAATCTCGATTTCAAATTATACGAACAAATACATAACAATCCACATAATTAACATCAAATTGAACTTAATCAAAATTAAACATAATAGTAACTTTATAAAATAAATTATACTAACAAATAAATCACTTCTAACTACTCTAAAAAAATTAACACAAGATTTAAGAGCTATACTACCTGAGCAGCTTTGAAGAATCTCATAGTAACCTCTGCTGCCTCCAATTTTAAAATCCGTTAAATACCAGTTTATATTGTAGACTATAATCATGTGTCACCAGAAGTTCTTAAAGGTAGGTAAGGTGCTAACCCCAAAATCCTACAACAGAAATTAGACAAATTGATAAGTCCATCATATGAATAAACATATTTGGTTTTTACTTACATGAGATCAAGATCTATGACAAATAGTAATATAGTGAATAAGAATACCTTTCGGTCCCAATTACTGGCAGATTTGGCTTCTCCAAGCTCCTCAATCTTTTTTCCTATTTCACCAACAATTTGAGACTTTGAAATGCTTTTATTGCTCAACTAACACCATCAAGAGTTCCCAATCACATAACTACAAATAAATAGTAGAATGTCACCGAATGTTTTCAAACCATTCTTTGCAAGAGCAACCTTTAAAGAAGATGAAATCAAACATGGAATATATTTTGCACCTTTAAATTCAACCTTCGAACAGCCTAAACCTCGTCAAATCGATCCATTAAACAAGGGTCCTGTTTCTTCATCCAGGTGAGAGAGAGGATAAACTTTTGTGATGTTTAAATTTGAAGGTGATTCTTTTACTGATTGATTGCTAATTTCAAAACCCCTGCTTGTGTTTTTGTTGTACAAGATGTTTTAGAAGTTGTAAAACTCTTATTTTTAAGAGTTTTAGGTGAAATGACTATATTATCCTTCCTATATTCATTTTAATATACTATATATATATATAAGTTTTTATGCGTTTACACAACTATTTCATATGTTATGACACATGCTTCATGTTTGCTTTCACATGACTTGCCTTGTAGCACATGTATAAACATCTTTTTTGTTGACATAATATCACTTGTTCAGCCTATATGGTGTATACATTTAATGGTCTTATAATACACAATCTGTGATGATTCCAAGATGGTATATTTATTTAACTAATATTAGTTAATATTTTCTCAACTTGGTGCGTGTGAAAAAAGCGAAATACATTGATTCGCTCTAGGACCCTAATTCAGGCGTCAGAGTAATTTGGTGGAAGAGACAATAGTCCTAGATTTTATTTGGATTAAGAATATGGAGAAAATGTGACCTTTATTGGAAGGGATGGTGTGGTTTTCGTTTGTAATGTGTATAAATTGTTGGCGGTGTTTGTTTGTACGTTTGTTTTTGTGTTATTTGTTTTGGTGTCACCTCTTTCTAGACGTGTTGGTATATGTAACGGTGGGTCTAACAGGTTGCTAGATTTTTATTGAATGAAATTTTATTGGTTGTTATAAAAAAATATTAATATCTAACTATCTATATAATTGTCTAGCTACCACAAAATCCTACGTGTTGCTATCAGGTTGTCCCTCCATTCTTTAGAGCCATTAGATTGCTTGATTTCTAAATTGAGGTTTCTCATGTATTTGACCCGAAATCGTGGGTATGGGTCTTATCAAACCCATATATTCTTTAAATGAGTTATAACATCTCATTTATTTGTGAAATTCTTTCATAATTAAACAATAATTTTTGCGGATCATGGGTCTCACCAAACCCGGATAACTCTTAAACGGGTTATAACATCTCATTTATTTGTGAAATAACTCCTGAATTATCAAAGAATAATTTCCACGGTTTATGGGTCTTACCAAACTTTAATATCTCTCAAATGAGTTATAAGATCTTTTTTTGTTGGTTTCATCCTCAAACCCTAATTTAATTTATCTTCTTTACATGTTTCCCATTGCTGGTCTATCATATACATCGCCGGTTAACTTCCGATACTACCCACTATCGTCAACTATATTAATGTCCCCTTTTTCATTAGACAAATATTTGTGTTCATGTTTGTTCATTTAAAAAAGTCAACATATTCATGTTCGTGTATTTTTGTTCGTTAAAATCTAAAAATCTAACACACCTCAATTGAAAATACCCAAACGCAAAAAAATATAATAACAAACTAATATATATGTAATATATTAAAACAAACTACGTTAAAAAAATAAATCATTATAAAATAGCAAAACGATTAAAAAAACTTAAATATACTCCCGTAACACGGGAGGATCAAACTAGTTTCTCATATCTATAATATATATAAACGAAAATATAAAAATCATACGTGTCGCGATGTGGTCGCTCCCCTTTTTTTGGAGTCACCAGATTATCTTGATTTTTAAATGGAGGTTTCTCATGCATATGACCCGAATTCACGGGTATGGGTCTTATCAAACTCAGATATTTCTTAAACGAGTTATAACATCTCATTAAATTAAATTAAAAACTAATCTCACCAAATATTTGATACAAAAATCCTATAATGTAGGAATATACTAAAAATTAATATATGGTTTATTTTAAAAAAGATATATGTTATTTATAATTAAAAAACCAATTTTATAGTAAAAAAGTAAACGGGTCTCGGGTCCTATCAAACTCATATAGCTTTTAAACCGGGTTATAACATCTTAATTATTTGTGAAATAATTTAATATCAAACCATAAATATATTATTAACTTTCATATAATAAAAAAAATAAAAATTTAAAACACAAATAAATATTAAAAACAAATAATATAAAACGACTCCCGTAATACGGGGATAAAAACTAATAAGTGTATATAATTATTAGATTAGATGCAACAAGATCATAACAAACTGATAATTCATTAAATAATTGAATTTTGCAAATATTCGTAACTTCATTCGTTACGAGAATAAAATAATATATAATAATAAACCCCTAAAAAACCTACACCGATCATAAACCCTATAAAACTAACGATCCTGATGGCATAATTGCAGAATCACAACAATGGCGATCAAAAGATTACGTGAAGAACAAGAAACAAACGCAACAATGTCGGACAGGCTCACGACATTACCAGAAGACCTGCAGTTTCGCATTCTTTCATCTCTTGAAACCAAACATGCCTTTCAAACCTCGTTGCTGTCCAAAACATGGTCTTCTAAATGGACTTATGTTCCTGTTCTTGACTTCAATTCCTCTAGTTTTGACAAACTCCTCGATGTTTTCGATAAGTTCGTTTCCAGTGCATTATCGGTTCCTCGATCGGCCCAGCTGGTTAAACTAAACTACTACAGACGCGATTATAGATATGGAATATGCAGCGCCGATATCTTAAAAGAGGTTTTTGATTACGCGTTTAAACAGCGTGTTGAAGAACTCGACGTCAACATTCTCCAAGCTGAAGACAACACGAGTTGGCCGATGATCATGTCATCATGGGATTCGTTAAAAAGTTTGAAACTAGAAAGCTATTCAAATACACTCATGGGTTGTTCGTATTTGGGGCCAAGATCCGGATCATTCAAGAATCTGGCCAATTTACATCTAAGAAAGTTTATTATTACGGATCTTGATCCGTTCTCAGGGTTTCCCGCATTGAAGAAGTTGAGATTGATCTGTTGTCATCTTCAGACAGACGAAAACACTTTGAACGTACATGCTCTGCATCTTTCAGAGCTAACAATCTCGTACTTCTATATATGGGATCGTGTCAACCAATGTAATCTCACGACTCCAAACCTTAAATATTTCGAGTTTCGGGGTGGAAATTTCCCAACGTTTGAAATTACATGTGGTCTTCCTCGGTGGTTATCGAGTACAATGATGTATGTGAACTACGTGAAGAGAAGATATTGTTTGATGGTTTGATGATGCTCTTTAATGTTTTATGTAACGTGAAGTCGCTTACGGTTTACTCGTCTGTTGTTCAAATGCTCTCGTTGTTTCCAGATGAGTTGGCGAACCGGTGTTCACCGTTTCGGAATTTGAAGAGTTTGAAGGTGGATTTTAGTGTTTTTTATAGACAGAGGCAGTTTGAAGGTAGTTGTTGGTCGTTGAGTAAAGTATTAAGACATGTTTCACATGTGAAAGGTTAGTTGCTACAGAAGTCACCTGAAGTCAAATTCACCATGATATATCCGGATGCTACGGAAGCACAACCTCAATGCTCAAACCCGAATAAATGCACTTGCACTGGGAAATTCGGTGCTATATATACTCCGTATTCGTTGAACTAGAGATATTGATTTGTAATTCTTCCTGTTGCTTGATGCTTTCGTTTGCATAAAGTGTTAGTACTTAATTACGAGTATGCTTTTGCTTTTGCCATCCGGATAGAATCATTGATAGTTTATTATTAGTGCAATACTTTGTTATAACTTATTTGATAGCGTAGTTAACTTGTTACTTGGTGCCCACGCTTAAATAGTATTTGATATTTCGTTATGGTTACTCTTTTTTGGTCAACCACTCTTTGGACATATTTGACCTTTTTAGTCAATGTTGACTGTTTGACCGTTGTTGACTTTTTGGGTCAAACGTGAGTTTGGCGGGTCCTGACTATAAATATTAAAATTTGTCTACTATGGAATTGGAAACATCACAATTACAGTTGTGGTTAAAGCAACATTTGTCTTTAACTGGTTTAAATGTGATAAGTCTAGTACTTGGTTTAAAGGTTAGGTTAAACATACTCATTCCTCAATTATCATACCTAGAGGTGCACAAACTGGTTTAAAACTCAAAACCGGTTAGGTTTGGTAAACAAAAATCAAAATCGGTTTAAGACCGTTTCGGTTCGGGTTCAAACCGGTTTCTTGACTAGTTCGGTTTGCTATTTGACCAGTTTTGGTTCGGGTTCAAACCGATTTCCTGATATGTTACGATTGGTTTCGGTTCGGGTTTTAATCGGTTTCGGTTCGGTTTTTGACCGGTTTCGGTTAACTGGTTTGAAACCGGTTTCTACATAATCGATTTCAAACCGGTTCGGTTAACCGGTTTGTTTGCCTACCTCTAGTCACATCCTCTCCCATAAACTTTGAATTTCTTCAACAATATTATTTGACATTTTTATGGCCTTCTAAACTTTGAAACTAAAGGTTTGATGGATGTTTATGAAACCTAGCATAAGAATGATAAGATTGACTATTTTTTTATACTAATTAGGACTCTACTTAGTTTAAAGATAGTTAAAAGACTTGTCAAAATATTTTTTGATTATCTTTAAACCAAATAAAGTCCCAGTTGAGATCAAATATTGATATTTTACTTGGCTATATATAGTGTTCACTAGTTTTTTATTGGTTTTAAAATGAGAAGTTCAAACTATTTATTTAAAATTTGATTTGTTTAAGGTTAGTTCTCAACTTTACTCATTTCTCCCTCCTATTAATACCTAATGGATCAACACATGGTCAGGATCCGACATTAGTTGTATATGAGCCAAATACGAGTTTTTGAGCTCCAAGTTATGTTGGTTCGGCTACCAACTTGGATTGATGTATCCCAACCGAGGCAACTTATTCGTACTTTTATGAGCTTGAAGTAATGTTGGCAGAGACGGAGTCAAACATTTTTTTTTCTGTGGGTTCGGGATTTTTGGTGCTCCAACGTCAGTTTTCAGGCCCTAATGGGTTAAGTTAATTATTGGGCCAAATAAGTAAAATGCAATATCAATATCATAAATTATAACAAAATATATCGTTAACATTCAACAAAATGCAATGTCATGTTAAATAAAAAGATATTACGATTTACGTATCATAATTGTTCCTTATGTGTTTCATGTTTTGAAAAAGATACCTTCAATCGACTTTAAAAAGGAGCTCATTTTTAATATAACAAATACATACATCATTCATATAATCGTCATCCAAATAATTACGTAAATTCGTCTTCACATGCTTCTTAAAAAAATAACATTTCACAAACTATAGACCAACGGATATTGGTTGTTGGCTATAGTTGAAACCTTGAGGTGAACTGGCGAAGATGATGAGGCAATGGTTGTTGGTCGATGGAAAGAAGTTGATTGGTTTCTAAGACGATGGTCGATGTCTTTGTTTATTTATTTACTGGGATTAGAGCCCGTGCAGCACACATGATGATCTAAATAAGTTACAAATAAAGCAATACATAATGTATATAGAAAAATGTATTACATCTATGCTTATATCATTATACATAAATTGATTTATTTATATCACAAAATGATTTTTTCCAAAAAAAATGAACTTAATAAACAAAATAATGAACGTAGAAAAACATATCCAAGAACACGGCTATTGAAAATTTATTCTCAGCATCATGTATGTATAATTGAAAAAAATTTGGTTATGAACCAATTTCGGAGAATATTTCTCATATAATAATAGTTTTGAGATATACACAATGAAAAATATTTTGATAAGTTTGAGAGGTTTCTCGACTTTGTCAATTAACAAAAAAAAAATAACAGGTTAACCCGTTCAATTGCTTCATTTGAGTATAATTTTGTACGACATGTTTCGCATACAACATTCTGATCACTATTCAAGTAAAAGTCAAAGTTGACACAAATGTTTCTAATTTGATAAAAGTTAGAAGTATTGATAGGCCTGGCGGTGACATGTGAGAAATAGTTGTCATTTCTTCTTAAATTTTAATAGTCATGTGAAAAATACTCAATGCGCAAAATCCTGAATCCTTTGACTATTTTCAAATATGTTATTAAAAATAAATTATAAATCCAATCACATTTAAAGTTCTAACTTTCATTTGTTTTACATTTTCAAGTCAAACTTTGAACCCTACTCAAAACCCGAAAAAAACTCAGTCGCAACCCAGTCAAATATTCGACTATACTTGGAGCCGGTTCCTATCCAGCCCAATTTTGACTTTTATTGACTATGCCCAGAACGGGTTCAGGTTCCTACCCAGTTCCGATTCTTAAAAAGAAACCATGTTTGTGCACTTCTAAGTCTTAACTAACAAACTAGAATAGTACAAGGTTCGAACTTCTTAAACCCCATAACGTAGGGTTTTACTTTTACTTTAGAAAGTGTGTGTAAACAATAAGTAATGACTTGCTTTGTGAAAGCTCAGTTTCTAAGACGAAGGCTAAGAATTCTCTACTAGAGGGATTAAAAAGATCGAAGGTAATTTCTGAGTCTTGATAGACCTTTCTTATTATAGGCCAAAGGAATAGCCAAGGACTTCTTCCCTTATTCTCATCATGGGGTAGCTCAGAATTTCTCCGCCTATTCTTTCTAGTCGAGCCTCTCGGTCTGTCATTATACCCCGAGAGGTAGAAAGAATTACAACTCCCCTCCCGCCTAAAATTCTAGGAATTCTTTGATAGTTAGAATAGATTCGGAGACCCGGCCGGCTGATCCGTTTTAAACCACAATAACCTCCGGCCACGTCATAGCTCACCGGAATTAACCTTCCGGCTGACCACCGGATGTCCGCGGCCGTCCGCCACCGCTCACAAACCACTCTCATTAAGGTATACAACTCTCTGAAACCCACAATTTCACAATATTTATCATATTCCAATAAATCCCATGATTTTCTTGATGATTTCACACCTTTTAAGTACTCACAAATTTCACAAATTGTCTTAAATATAAAGGGTAGGCGTGAAATTGCATTAGGGTTAGTAAAAATAATTAAAACCCACCAAAGTTTCATATTAAAGGAGTTTTCTTGTGGCTTTTGTCCTGTTTTGTTAGCTGAGATCATGAAACTGTTCGAAAACCGACACGGGTCGCTTGCGTTTTTTAAAATCGTGTTCCGGGATTATTCGGAAACTATGGTTCGGGATTGTTGTGTTGTGTGTCATGTTTTGGGTATGGAGAGATTGAGGATTATAGCACAGGATGTGTTATCTTGGATGATGTTTAGACTCGGTGCGATTAGAGGTTCGGAGTTGATGAATGTTATGTGGCGAGGGCATTTTGAGTACGAGTCGGATTTTTCGGTTCTTGATACGCTTATGCGTGCGCTTATGAACGTTGAAATGAGTTCCGAGGCGTTGGAGGTTGTGAGACGAATGAGAGGGATAGGTTTGCGTCCGTGCTTGTCCGCACTTTCGATTCTGTTTAAGTTGTTGCTTAATGTAGGTGATTACGGAAGTGTTTGGAAGCTGTTTAGAGATATGGTTAAAAAAGGTCCGAGGCCTTCGACTGTTACGTTCAATGTGATGATTCACGGGTTCTGTAAGAAGGGGCGGATTAAAACCGGAGAGGGTTTGTTTCAACTGATGAGTAAGTATCTATGTGAGCCCGATGTTTATACGCATAATATTTTGATTAATGCGTATTGTACTTGTGGACGAACTTTGGATGCGTTGAGTTTGGTGCAGGTGATGGTTGAAACGGGGTGTAGTCCAAGTATCACGACGTTTAGTACGATTATTAGCGCTTTGAGTAAGGAGGGAAACATTGTGGAATCAAGAAACGTGTTTGACCGAATGCGTGATGTGGGTGTCTCCCAACACTACTGTTTACAATGCGTTGATGGATGGTTATGTTAAAGCGAGAGAAATCGATCAAGCGAGTAAGCTTTTTGAAGAAATGAGAGATAATAATGTTAAGGTTGACGGTGTTACATTTAACACTTTGGTTGCAGGGTATTATAAGTATGGTAGAGACGAGAACTTGGCTCGTTTGTTACAAGATTTATCAGTTTCTGATTTGCTTCCGGATGATTCTTTACCGGATGTAACAGTAGCAAGACTGTGTTGGGCGGGCCGACCAGATGAAGCCACTGAGCTTCTAGAAGACATGGTTAAAAAGGGTTTACCTGTTTCGATAATTTCTTTCAATTCTATTATTTCTGCTTACAGTAAAAACGGATTAGAAACAAAAGCGTTTGAGGTGTATCATATGATGATTAAATTTGATCTAACTCCTTCGTCTTCCACATGTAATTCTTTGCTCATGTGTTTGTCACGAAACTGCAAGTTGCAAGAAGCAGAGGAGTTAATGTTGTATATGCGAGATAAATTTTTTCCAGTCAACTGGGTGGCGTTTACCGTGCTTATTGACGGGTATTTCAAAACATGGGACGTTGCGGGTGCTCAAAGATTGTGGCTTTTTATGAAAAGTACAAATACAGCCCCAGACGCGGTTGCGTTTTCTGCGTTTATTGATGGTTTATCGAAATCCGGTCTTGTTGAGGACGCATATAACGTGTTTCTAGAAATGAAAAGTAATGGTCTTGTCCCGAATAATTTCACTTACAACTCTTTAATTGCTGGATTTTGCAACAGCAGAATGTTAAAAAAGGCGTTAAAGTTAAAGAAGGAGATGAGGCAAAGGGGTCTTGATCCTGATTTGTTCACTAATAATATCATCATTAACGGGAACTGTAAAAAACGTAAGATGAAGTCTGCTCTTGGTATATGTAAGAACATGCATAAAATTGGGTTGGCACCCGACATTGTTACAACACTTTGTTAAGTGGATACTGCAAGAGGCTTGACCTGGTCAATGCTGATAATCTTGTTTATAACATGTATAATAGTGGGCGGGACCCAGATATAACCACGTATAACATCCGGATTCATGGTTTTTCCGACAGTCGAAGGATGAATCGAGCTGTATTAGTTTTTAACGAGCTTCTTTCATCTGGGATTGTTCCAAATACAATAACGTATAACACAATGCTGAATGCCATTTGCAATGGTGCACTGGATCGTGCTATGATCTTGACTGCAAGATTGCTTAAAATGGCTTTTGTTCCCAATATTGTGACCGTCAAATTGTTATTGTCTCATCTCCGTAAGAAAGGGTTCCCAGAACGGGCTTTGATGTGGGGCCAGCTTTGGAAGCAGATATGTGTTGGATTCGATGAAGTCACTTTCAAAATATTGGAAAGTGCTGACCGTGACATAAAAGAAAATACTTTATTTTTAAGAGAGACGTCGGGAAAAGGTCTTTTTTTGGACTTTCTTATGTATGTTACTTATAAATATTTGTACAGAAATAGGGTTTATAGTGAAACGGATACGTCTGCTATAAAATTGATTGATGATGACTCTAGTAGGTCTTTAGAGGCTACTACTCATGTTCGTCAACAAGTGAATGAACAATAAGTTGAAATACTCTGTAAACCTAGTGTCTTACAATCTAATCAACTGCATATAGACCTTTATGGAAGTTTCAGCTTCTGTTGGAATGCACTGTTACAAACAGTGCTGTCGGATGCTGAGTTTCAAGAAACTTCATATAGGTATCTGTCATCCCTCGTAATAGTTAAATCTTTTCTTTATTATTTTTAACGATCTTTGCGCTGTGCGATATTACATGCGTACACCATATTGTTATGGTATGTGTTGTGTTAGTATTCACTATTCTAGCTTTGTATATGTTACTTCATTGTCAGACTTGTACGCAGCTGTCATTAAGTGTTCTCAAATGGGAAAATCCTTTCTAGTTTCTCAAAAGTTACTCAACTATTACATTTATTTGACGATCATCATATGAGAGGTTTTGTCGATGACGGTAAATATCTAACCTAGTGTAGACTGCCTTTGGTGTATGAATGAGAGTGAGGTGAAGGATATAATTATGGTTATGAGGTATATTATGGATGCTAGTTGAGTATCTATATTCTATACACATGTACTGGAAATATAGGTGCATTAGTATAACTAAAGGACATCATTGAAGTTTTAATATAATAGCCATCTTTAAACATATTTGGATGTTTAGAAGTAGGATGCCTATTTCTATTCATTCTAGTTTTTAATATAATAGACATCTTGAAACATTTTCTATGCATTTTTGTATGCAGAGTTTTACCATCATATCCATCGCTTACTGTGATCCTTAAAGCTCAATCTGATGACAGTTGAGGTATGCTTAACTGTTTTTGTTTTTGTAACTTAAGAAGAAAAACTATCTCCACATGGAAAAATATGGTATAGATTATTAGATCTTGTGAATAGACATGAAAGTAGATAATTTGTTAAGTAGACATGAAAGTAATATTTTTGACAATTAATCAATACAATAATGTGTAAAAACATTATAAAGGTACACGGTTAATTGAACAATCTATGTTTTATTGTATTATTTAAGATTTCACTCTATATACCATCAAATATAAATTATACATGAATCTTGAAATCTACATGTCTATATTTGACGCTATTCAGACTGTAAACAAATATTCAATTTATACAAAACCGGGTAGATACTGTTATCGATTCCGATATTTATATTCAAATAAATCATGTCTCAAGACACTTTAGCTCTATGCATTATCATAAACCCTTTCTTACTAAACCCCCCAACATGTTCACTTAACTTAGCCAACTGAGCCAACCTCCTCTTTGACGACTCGGACACTTCCGTTGACTTTGACTTTTCAGTCAACTCCTCTGACTCATCCTCATCCCTCTCCAAATTCTTGTTTGACGGACTCCCTTCACTCGAGGCTTGTAAAATTTGTTTCAAAGAATCCACAACTTGACTCATTTTAGGACGGTCTTTTGCGCTTTTTAACAAACAACTATCTGCCAGTTTGGCAATCTTCCTTGCATCGGTAAGCGAGTATTGGGCTTCAAGTCTCGGGTCTATAATAATACCAAATTTTTTACTGTTGATTGGGTGTCGTCTTACCCAATCTAGCAACTTTTGGTCTTCTTTAGGTCGGTTTTTGTCTACTGATCGTCTACCCGTTAACATCTCATACAACACAATACCAAAACTCCACACGTCACTTTTTGCTGTAAGATGGCCCGTCTCGATGTAGTCTGGAGCTGCATAACCGTGTGTACCCATAACCTAGAAGCATAATATTAAAGATACAATCCATGTTGAAGGTGATTGCGTGATATTAAATGATAAGAATGTAGATTGTTCTCACAGACACTCACCGTGGTTGAGACATGTGTGTTGCCCTCCGTGGGCCCCTCTCTGGCAAGCCCAAAATCCGATAGCTTTGGGTTGAAATCTTCATCCAGTAGAATATTTGATGTCTTAAAATCTCGAAATATGACCTGAAATCATTTACAAACACCAAAAGAAATGTGTCTTAGTATTAAGCTAGCCTCGGAAAATGGCCATGTCGGCTAACTGGTCAAAACGGGCTGTTTGAAAAAATCAGTCGGGTTCGGGTCAAAACGGGTTTTGGCCTAAATGTTTCGAGTTGAAATAGGTTATTATAGAAAAAGTATCAAAATGCGTTCACACACTATATATTTTTTAATGGCGGCTACTTGTGGCCCGTTTTGACCCATTAATAATTCAAGTGACGCATTTTAAGTTAGCTAGCTTTATATAGGGAGCCCACTTTGACATGTTTTATATAAAGAGTGACCCAAATCAACCCATTTATTTAAGAACGGGTCATGATAATCGGGTGTTGTTTTTTAATATTTTTGCTATAAATATTTTCCGTTTTGATTTTCCTTTTAGAAAAATGAAAGTAAATACCTGAGCTTCTAATTCTTCGTGTAGATATGCAAGTCCTTGTGCTGCACCAAGCATAATTTGCAGTCTTGTTTGCCATGGAAGAGTTTCCCGAGAGTTCCTGAACAAATGATCTTCTAAGCTTTTATTTGGCATGAACTCGTAGACCAACAGCCGCTGGATCCCTCGTTCGCCATCTACCGCGCAGTATCCAATTAGCTTGACCAAGTTTGGGTGGTCAACTACTCCGAGAAATTGTACTTCAGCAACCCACTGTTTGTGACCCTGCGTATTGTATAAAGATTAGATCAAACATAAATAAAAAGGATCAGATGTCGGGCTTATGCTTCGTATGTTTTGTTGAATCCATCGAAAGAGGTGAGCAGCAAAATCGAATAGGTTGGCCATAACTGAAATAACCGAATGATGGTTCTGTTGTCATTTTCTGTAACAACTATTTATGATTAAGCTATGTTTAACCATGCATATAAAACGACCAAATTAATTGAGCCGACGTTAAAACAACCTATATATATTTTAATTTTATAGCCTGATAATACTTTATATATGAGTTAAAATGATCGAATTAACGGCACCATTTATAACAAAAACATCATTTATAAAAATCTAAAAATCTTATCAAAATCAAAAAACCAAAAACATCAGTTATAACTAAGTTATAACTTGGCATACACACATACCTGAAAACCATCTCTATTTAGTTTCTTAATAGCAGCTATAACAAGATCACCATCATCACTCTTGATGGAACCTTTATAAACACATCCAAATCCGCCTTCCCCGATCTTCCTCAACCTCGTAAAATCATTTGTCGCCTGTCGAAGCTCGGCATACGTAAACACCCTCAACTTCCCACCTTTTTCCTCGTACAACTCTAGGATGCCACGAGGCGAATTAGCCGAGCCCGAGGACTTGATCATTCTGTTTTTGCTTAAACCATCCTGGGATAAGCTGCTCAAACTGGTCATGTCACCTTTTAGTATTGGTGCTGATCTTTGAGCTCGGTTTCGAGTTTTGCTATCTTTGCGGTAATTGTAAAAACACTTCATCTTGTTTGTTGATATTTGGTTTCAAATTATTAAGTAAGTAAGAAGAAGAAATATAAGAACAACCCACCGGGAGAAAAATGGATGGTTTGATAGAAGATGAAAGATATTATATAAGATTTGAAGTTTTAAGGTTGGAAGAAGACAAGATTATGAGACCTACAAAAGATTGATGTGAATACAAGTCAAAGTTGACAAATTGACCCAAGTAGTTAAGACAAAAGAACAAGAAAGATGACAACACTCCAATAGTGTGTATGACAATGATGTGGTGTGATCTATAACGGTGTTTATCTCACAACCAATGCTATTTTTAGAATAGTATAAGTATGCATATAGCAACGGCAACGGAGGATCATTTGAGAACTTCTTCTTGTTACGAGAATTCGAATAACTTTATAACTATGAAGGTAGTATACATATGCAATATGATGCATTACATATATGTATTCTTGCAAACTATAATTTTTTGGGTACACAATAATAACATATAAAAAGAATTAAAAAGTTCTTGATTAAATGAAATTCTCTCGAGTTCTCATAATTAATGGAATTCTCAACGAATCTTCTCCTATATGCTATAGCAATAAGCAATATATATAGCGTTTTAATTAAAAGTGTAAATTAACAAAAGATTTCGAGTTATTTCTCTTCATAATATTTCTTTAATTTCATCTCATTTTGCTTTATACAAATATTGATTCTTGAGTGCTAATATGAATATTTTATTTTTTAATGGCGCTAATATGAATAATGATTGTTTGAAATAATAGGCAAAAAATTCAATTGAATGAGTCAAACACGCATAGAAAATCATTGAAAATTGAAAAGGTAAAACCAATTCAGAGTGGAGTGAATTCAGGAGAGGATGAGCAAAATAATTAAATCTACATGGTTGATGTTATTTAAGTAAGACGGTGAGTTTTTAGAGAGTTTTGCGTGTCCACGATCAAACGGTTGAACGCCAAATAGTAAGGACTTGTCTCTCATCATGTATCGGGTGTAGCCACTGTCTAAATACCAAATACTGTTGACAGTCATTCTTAACTGACACTACACCACAAACTCTAAGAATCGCATAATATAGTTTTAATTTTTTTGTTTTTCATGTGATATACAAGTTAGTTAGATAACCGCCTATACACTATCTCACAAAATAATCAATGCAATAGGCACTTGTAGTTTATGCGTTTTTCACAGCTTCAATATAACATAAATGAGTAAAGTGTCATTTTCGTCTCTTTGGTTTGGCAATAATGCAAATTTAGTCCAAAAAGTTTATTTTTTGTATATGGACCCTTCACGTTTCCCAGCTCTTGCCAATTACATCTAAATTACTAACCCCGTTAAATTTAATCGTTAAGTTAGGGGTGGACATGTCTTTTCACCATTTCTTTATTATAATACATATCTTAGTGAACTGTGGTTTTCGTCCCTATAGTTTGTCCAAATCTACAGTTTTAGTCCAGTAGTTTCAAATTTGCAATTGTCTTCCCTATGGTTTCATTTCATTTGCAATTAAACCCCAATTCCCTAATATCGTTAAGTCTGGTAGTTAAACACAACAGTGTACCCTTCACGTGAGGAGCAATTTTGTTCCTTGTTTTTTTTCTTTTTCCCCAAATACACCCCAGCCCCTCACGTGAGGGGGCTTGCGAATTAGGACTGAAGTTTATTTTGGGAGAGAAACGACAAAACTGGTCGTCACGTGAGGGGCGCGCAAATGGATTAACGACCAAAATTAACGAGGTTAATAAATTCGGGTTTGATTGCAAGTGAAATGAAACTACAAGTACGAAAATTGCAAACTCGAAACTATTGGACTAATACCGCAGATTTTGACAAACCACAAGGACGAAAACCGCAGTTCACTAAAATAAGTATTATAATAAAAAAATAGTGAAAAGACATATCTACCCCTGACTTAACGATTAAATTTAACGGAGTTAGTGATTTGGATGTAATTGACAAGAACTGGGAAACGTGGAGGGCCCATATGTAAAAAATAAACTTTTTAGACTAAATTTACATTATTTGTCAAACCACATAGACGAAAATGACACACATCATAAATAGTTTAAATCTTATATTATAAATAGACTAAAAATTTTATAGTCTTATAGATAAGACTATAAATATAAGAGTCTTTATATTATATTATTAAAACTTTTGTGTTTTCGAAGTTTATAGCTTTGTGGATGAATGGTATCGATCTACGTCGTCTATTCTATTAATGTAGACAGAGATATATGTGGATGAAGATCCAATCAACAAGTGTGTGCTATAGCCTATGTCACTCCACAATTCAGTATGTACGTAAAGAAGCTTCATCTGTGTTTTATGTTTGGGTGGTTGGTACACCAACTTGTATAGGTAATTAATGTGAGCAAAGCCATCTCCACTTTGGTGGGATGGTAAAGGCTTAGGCCTTTATGTGAGAGGTCCAGGGTTCGATCCCTGGCAATGGCGATTTATTGTAAATAGTAGGAGGCAAGCTTAAACATTCAAAAAAAAAAATTAATGTGAGCAAGCAAATCCAAAATTTCAACACGTTTGCATGCTTAAACATTTGACACCTTAATCTTGTTCTACAAGAAAGTATGGTATATAATTTTGTTTTAGAGCATTCCCGCCAGCTCATTCCATGTATTTTTCCTTATAATTTAGCTAAAAAACATCATTCTATAAATTATGTATCGTTTTTCAAAATTCTTCCACATTCTATTCCCTATTCATATAACTAATTCTTTATTATTTTTTTCTCTTTTGTCTTGTTATATAGTAATGGTGATTGGGAGATAGGTGATATATTATATGGTATGGATCAAAAGTGAGTCCCTATATTTAGGTTTTTACTTTAGTTCCTATATAACTCATCCATATAATAGGGAATGGACTGAAGAGTTGATTTTGATGGTTTTGTTAAAGTTTACCTTAAATTATATGGATTAAAGAGTTGATATATTATAAAAGGTTTCTACTTTAAAGAATGAGCTAAGAATACTCTTAGTTTTTAAATATGTGAATTCATGACAACTTTAAGACGTCACATGCTGATACGTAAGAGGTGACTCAAATCTCAATAAAACCGTATCCAACAATATATTAATAATTTTTATTTTATGAATCATGTTCATTTTATAGTGGTTATTAAAGTCGGGTCATTCTCAAATCCTTGGCTATTGAAGAAAAACAGATCCGATTCCCGGGTATGGGATCTGGATCTAATGAGTCAACAAGGTAGGATACGATAATTACAACCAAGATATGAGTACGACCTCCCAAAGTCCAGTGACCGGAACCTGTAAAACAGACACCGTGAGTCTCGTTACAGGAATGACAAGAGGGGGGTTTTCCTGTAACCACCCTCCGGCGTGAGAATCAGTAACGTTCGTAATGGAGAAAATACTGAAGTATATAGACTAAGTGCAGTCAGAATATAGGTGAGTGAATGAATACCTCATACCGTTTGACAAGGTATTTATAGCCGAAGGAAGATGGAGGATGATTGGGGCAGCTGTCCTCTTCTAGAAGATCTTTGGTAACCGCCTGGACACATGTCCTCATGTGATAGGTTGGGCTATACGTCTCATGTGCATAAGTATAACAACCTGGAAACGCCTCACCAGCTGATAGGATGGATCGCGCCCTGGCCATGTGCACGGTTATAACAACCTGGCCAGGTGTCATTTGTTCATTGATTAGTATGTCACGTATTCCCCAAGTAAGAATCATGAACCTTCTTCTAGAGAGTACTTGAGTGGTGACAGCTGTCCCGCTGGCATTGTCCTCCAGTTGTTTTATGCGGACAGATGTCCTGTCCTGCGGAAGACTTTTGATGATGCCCGGATGCTTCCGCACGTGTTGTGAGGACGTTCCTCCTCTATTGTGATATGCGGGTGATCCATATGTCCCGCGGGTGGCTTATAAGAACATTATCTGTGACCCGCGGGTGGTACTTAAGGGGTATTTGGGTCTTTTTGGTACCCTACCTCTACAAGTCCCCCCAGTCTAGTGTTTCTTTCGTGTGAAGTCTTTATGCGGGTGAAATTCTGGACTTAATGTATGTTGGGGATTTTTGTTGTTCGGAAGTTAGGTAGAAAATATCTTCTGTTGGTATGGATAATCATGAAAAAGGACAAGTTGACCACTCGCAGGCGCGTGAACAGATGATGGAACGTTTTTTACGGCTGTCACTGTACCCGACTGTACAACTTTTTCTTTTTTTCGAATTTCCCACGTGACGTGGCAAGTACTGGTTGGGTGGTGTTTTTCTCTCTCTACTGTTCATATCCCATCGCATTAATTGCGATGGGTATAAATAAGGAGAGACTCATTCCTTTCGAAGTTTTATCACTTTTTGTTCTGATTACCTTGTAAACTCTCTGAATTTTCCATATATCTTTCTTCTATCTTACCCAATTCTATTTGCAATGTCGAACGTTCAGACTGAAGTCGACGAAATAGAAGTGTCATGGGACTATTCAGAGTATGAAAAGTTGCTGGAGACGTACGGTATTCCTCCTGAATGGGGACCAGAATTTCCATCTCCGGGTTCTATAGCTAGTTTCCCACCGCCTGGGAAGATGGCTTTGTATGCTGATTATTTTGCTTATGGGAATTTCCGTTTACCCATAACAAAATTTTTTGAAAGATTTCTAACTGCTTATGGGATCCATTTATCCCAATTGCACCTGCGTGCTATGATGCGAATTCATCATTATGAATTTGTATGTATAGCACGTGATATGGTTCCCCACATAGATCGATTCCCAGTTTTTTACCGTCTTACTAACCGTAATGGTTGGTATACGTGTCAAGGGTTTTCTGATCGAAGTCTTGGGTATGAAGGTGAAAAGTTGCCTACAAACTGGCGTAGCAAATTCTTCTGGATATCTGAGGATGTGGTGCCACTGTCCATGGTTCGTCGTCCTGTGAATTCCGCCCTTCCGGAGGTTGTCACAGCTGAACCTGTGACTTCGAATGCCACCTTTGAAACAGGTGCGTATGTTCTAAACCCCCTCCCCTTACTTTCGTTACTTCCGACGGGACGATTGTTATTTTATCATCAAGTGATGATGATGGAGATGCTTCTCAATTTTCCGCTTCGGAAGAAGAAGAGGACTCTGACGAGGGTGCTTCTGAATTTTTTTTTGTCTCGTCTTTGTTAGCAGAATTAGAGAAAAAGAGAGCATTTGTAGCTTCTCAGACGAGTCACCTGAACGTGAAGGCTGCGGATATTGAGGCGGGACCATCGAAGAAAAAACGGAAAGTACATCGTCCCAAGAAACCACAATATAGCCTTGCTGACCGCCTTGACACTGTTGAAGGTATGTGTCAACCTTTAAATACTGTATTCTTTTTTATGAGTGTTTGGCTAAGTATAACTATGTTATGTAGATCCGTTGATCTTTAGTGAGGATATGTCGGAGAGGCTATCTACTCCAACTCCTAACATTGAAAAGCATCCTCCCCTTTTTCAAGGGGAGAAACGGAGATTAAGTTGTTTACTCCGCCGAGTGACTTTAATATTGAGGGTCAGTCGACCCTTTTTCCAACTGAGACTACTGTGGAAGATAGGGTGTCGACCCCGCCAGCTGATACTTCAACGGAGGGAGCTAATATCCAGTCTGAAACTGATACTCGTTTTGACTTACTTTTTCAGGCTGGAGGTGGTAATGGTGATCAGCAGGACAATCCTGCTGTAGATGAAGAAAATGTCAAGAATGTGGAGTCTCCTCACCCACAACAGCCTTTTTCCACCCCAGCTCGTCTTAAACCCTCCGGATCCCGTTATTATGGGGATACGAGCCTGGGTGACAAACATGAGCTGTTTGTCCCCCCCATGAGCATTACTAACGGATCCCGGTTTTCAAAAGCTAGAAATTGTATGGATTTCGTTGAGCACTGCACGCCTCCCGCTGAGATGGCATACCAGCGTGAACTTTTCCGCCATGATCTTCATACGAATGTAGCTTATCATCTGGCTAACGCCTTGGCCGGCAGCCAAGAGATTTTAAGTGAATGGCGTACGTTAGGTGTGAAGGTCGGTGAAGCTCGTCGAGCCGCTGAGGCTGCGAAGAAAGAGACTGAGGAATACCGCATTGCTGCTCAAACTGCCAAATGGAAACAAGCTGATGCAGAAAATGCCCTCAAGAGCGAGCAAGATCGTAATGCTGATGCGGCACGCTGGTGGAAAGAAGCCTGTGAAAGGCAAAATACCATTCTTGAGGCTGCCCGAGCCAAGACTCAAAAGGAAAAAGATGACTTGGCCCGCTTTCAAGAAGCCAATTCTACTTTGGAAAATCAAGTGGCCCTTCAAGGTGCACGGATCCATGATCTTGAGGTGGAGCTAAAGTTGCAGAAGGAGCGAGTCGAACTTAAAGACCAAAGGGTTGCTGAAATTCAGACTGCTTATGACTCTCTCATTCACGCTCATGAGGAAGCGACTGCGGAATCCAAGGAATTCCGAGCGCGGGCAGAACGTTTGGAACAAGACCGTCAATGGTTCCTTACTCGGGGAGTTAACGCTGTAAGCAATACTTTATCCTTTGTTGTTTTACTCACGTTTTTTATATTGGGAACTTATGTTCTTGTCCTAACAGGTCATTCGCCATATCAAAGGAAGTAAAGAGCTGACTGACAGTTTTGCCAATGTGATGTCTGCTTTCTCATCACTTGGGCGCGTTATGGGTTTTCATGAAGGGATGAACTATGCTCGAAGTAACCGCACATTCAAAGATCATCCGCTCTATGGCGTAGATGTTAAACAAGATCGTGTTAACCGGGTTAAGGAGCATGACGCTTTAGTCTTCCCTCTACAAGATATACTTCCGAAATTCGCTTCCGCATATGATGGCGTACAACTTCTAAAGAACTATCTTGGGGAAGAATCTGAAGATGATTCTTCGGAAGATACGTCTTTGAAGGCTCCGGAAGATCCATCCTCCTCAAACCCTTAGTATAGGTTTAATAGTATTATGACTTGTCGATTTTTTCTTTTCCTTCTTGTAATTTTTTGGATAATTAATGAGGAATATTTCTTTCGTCATTTTTTTTTGTGTCATTTGTGGATATTTTACTTGTATCTCTTTTTTGAGTGTTTGAAAGTTTGGATAACTATGGTGACGTGGCGGAGAGAGAAGTTCGTTGAGGACAACCGATAAGACGTGTGTGACACTTTTGACAGCCTGTTTTCACTATCTTGAATTTCCCGCCTGACGTGTCAGCCATCTGGTGGTCTGCGGTTTCTCTCTCCTCTAGCACTTTATGGATCGCATTAATTGCGATGAGTATAAATATAACCACTTGTGGATTTTATTCAACTTTTATCTCTTTCAAATTTCCTTCAAACACTTGAGACCTTTCGACATTCTCTGAGACCTCTTCACCCTTCTGAGATTTCTTAATCTTTTCTGAAATTGAAATGGCTAAAGAGAAAAAGAGTACCCCTGCTATCGGTGAGGTTGAAGTCTTCCTTAGAGAAGAGGATTGTAATGATGTTGTTAACGCGTATGGACTAATGACGGAGTGGGAACCGGAGCGGCCTGTTAGTGGTTCTATAGCCACTAATCCTCCTCTGAAAAAGATGGCTGTCTACGTGGACCATTTTACCACGGGGAACTTCCGGATTCCGATTACCAAATTTGTCCAATCGGTCTCAACAACTTATGGGATTCATCTTTCCCAGATCCATCCTTTGGGATGTTGAGGATTCGACATTTCGAATTCTGTTGCCAATCTCATAACCTTGAACCAACTGTTGGCATGTTTGCCATTTTTTATAAGATGCCCTTTCGTGATGGGTGGTACAGTTTTGCATCCATCGAAAAGAGAACCATCGGTACGGAATGGCTCCGTAGCCTTCATGGCTGGAAGCCAAAATTCTTCTGGATCCGAGAAGACGTCATTCCTTTCAAGATGGCGAAACGTAAGGCGGATACTCCCATGCCCGTGGTTCTTGCCAGCGCTCATGAGGGTCAGGCGTGGTATAAAACGCTTATCTCCACGCCAACACCTCTGCGCCCAATTCACGAAGGGGTAATGGTGAGCGCCAAGATGAGCCGTTTATGGCCATTCCCAAGTTAGAACCATATTACGAAATGACCAACAAGGGTAAGCTTCGTGTTACATATGTATTATTGTTTTATTGCAAAAACGCTCCCTTTCTGACTTGTTTTATTATTTGTACAGGCGAGGTTTCCGCCTTCAGCACTTTGTTGGATCATGAAGGAGGGATGATGGTGCGTCGCCCCATCGATAAAAGGGATGCGTCATTTCTTGAGCGCACCCGTTCTAACTTTGTGTTTCCCACAGCTTTCCGCCCGGAACCGAAAGTTTCCGAGGAGATGTATGCCAAAGGTGAGGCATATGTTAAAGATTGCATCCAGAAAGGTGAGGGCATTTTGAAACCCAAACCTGTGACTACTATTACTTCTAGCGGGGTGATTGTGCTTTTCTCGTCTAGCGAGGAGTTATCACTATGTGGAGAAATATGTTCGATTGATGTTAACAAAGTTGTGGGCTAAACTGCAGGTCTCACTCGTCAACGAGCCACTGTTAGCCAGGCGGTGGGTCAAGATGATGCTGATACTGCTGCGAGCGTCAAGGGTCCGGAAGCTAATGATGTTACCGCTGAGGGTACACATCCGGTCATTGGTGCGGGCACTTCTAAGGTGGCGGGAAAACGTAAGGTTAACCCGGTAAAGATTGTCTTAAAGAAGAAAAAATCCAAAAAGACAAATCCTGCCGCCTTGGAAGCGCGTTTGGAACAGCTTGACGCTGAAGACCCTTCGTTGGGTATGCAAACCTCTCTGTACTTTGTTATCATATTTGTATTGGAATATTCCTAACCCTTCATAAATGTTTTTACAGTGAACCTGGATAACCCTTCTGAGGGTATTTCCGGTTTGAAGGATTCACCTGTTCATCCGCCACCACCACCTAACACCGCTACGGACCCGGTTATTGTGGCGGACGACTCCCCATTAAAGAAGAAGGAGGCCAACGCAACTGTTCATGCTAATGCGTCGCCTTCTTGTAATGTTTACCACTTCAGGGATCAAGGGGGCATAAGCACGTTCCCTTATGCTTCCCAAACCTCTCCCACTCCTGAGGAGGAAGACCCTACCCCGCATCAACCTAATTGGTCTTTACGTCGGGATTCGACGTTCCGTGACGTGAACACATGTTTTGAGTTCCTGGGGGAATGTCTTCCTCATGGTGAGAAGGAGAGACGTCGCCTTAGTATCCGCCAAGAATTGCTGAACTCCCATTCTTATTACTTGGCGAATACTATGTCCACCACCCATGAAATAACCAGGGACTGGTTGGCAATGAATGAGCAATGGGATGAACTGGCAGCCTCTGCTTCCAACGCCAAAGATGAAGCCCTTAAGGCTATTAATGAAGCTAGGGAAGCTAGCAGGCCTTGGAGGCGGAGAAGGTTGCTCGGTCCGCTGCTGATGAAGCCAAGGCTGTTCTCCAGAAACAATTGGACGAACAAGCTAGACTAGTGGAGGCCCTTCAAGCTGAATCAGCATCCAAGGATAAGCGCTTGACTGATCTTAACGTCAGAAACCGCGACCAAGCCTTGGAATGTACCAAACACAAAATGGAGCTTGTCCGGACCAGGGCGGACCAAAAATGGCTGTTGGCAGAGGTTATTCCCAAGGTATGTACCTTTTACTTGTCATAAATAAAGTGTTTTTAGAGTTACTTATATACGGTTGTTTTAACAGGTCATCGCCGATGTTCGAGCTAGTGATGAGCTTGGGAACTGCGTTGCCATCCTCCTGAAAGCTTCTAAACAAGCTGGCCGTCAACTGGGTTTCCAAGAGGGCTACCAGTTTGGCTCAACTTCTAGGCTTCCTGAGGAGTATGTGTTGGCCGACCAAGATACTGCTGCCATTCTGAAACAGAAATCAAAGGACTTTGATTCTTTGAAATTTTCTTTAACAGAGCAGATATTCGAGCTTGCTGATAAGGAGGATTGCATTCAGCAGTTAAGGACTCTTCTTGAGCTTGATGGAGAAGATGAAGAAGAAGAAGAAGAAGATGCGGGAGGCAATGATGCGGAACATGAAGATGTCGCGCCCTAAATTTTTCTGTCCTTGTAACTGATCTTTTTTGCTTGTTGTAATCCCATTTGTGTAAATAAAGAAAGTTTAATTTTGCACCCCGTACACTTTGTTTATTTGTCATAATATAAGTGTCTGTAGGGTCTTCTTTGTATGTTAACAAAGGATTACATGATAAAATAAATCTCGAATAACTGAAATGAAAATTTTCATAATTAAGGCATAAGCCGACTTACAAGAAACGAAATTACAAAGGTTCTTAACATCTAGTTAGGCGCACAGGCCAAAAGATAAATCTACTAAATGTAGCATTTCCTCAGTTGGGCCCCATTCCAAATTCTGGGGATCTCCGTCCCATCCAACCTTTCTAGTTTATAGGCACCTTTAGATAGAACTTTCTGGATTCTATAAGGTCCTTCGTAGGTAGGGGCCAACATGCCCGGGGGCTCTTGCCCTGAGGCTTCGTTACTGCGGAAGACGAAGTCTCCCGCGTCGAATTCGCACGTGTGGATCCACGAGTTGTAATATTTACAACTGGCGTTTATAATTATGCTCGCGGATTGATGCCAATTCCCTTCTCTCCTCAAGGAGGTTAAGGTTCATCCGGAGTTCATGATCATTATCCTCAATCATGAGGACTCTGGAGGATGGTATTCCGATTTCGGCCGGAATCATGGCCTCTGTGCCATAAGTTAAACTAAAGGGGGAATCGGAATTACTGGAATTCCTTTGAGTGCGGAAAGCCCATAACACATGGGGCAATTCATCGATCCAACCCGTCCTTTTAATTCCTAATCTGGCCTTAATTTCTTCTTTGATGGTCCGATTGGTTCGTTCAACCTGACCATTCGCCTGAGGGTGAGCTACTGAGGTGAAGACTTGAGAAATGTGTAATTCTTTTAACCATTCTTGTAGCCCACTGTCCGCGAACTGAGTTCCGTTATCACAAACGAGTTCCAAAGGAAGACCAAACCGGCATATTATGAACTCCCATAAGAATTTCTTAACGCTTTCTGCCGTTATGGAGGCGACCGGTTTAGCTTCTACCCAATTTGTGAAGTAGTCTATTGCTACTATCAAGAGGACTCGTCCAGGGGCTTCGGGGAAGGGTCCCATTATGTCAGTCACCCATTTCTGGAACGGCCAAGCCGAAGTGTCTGGAACTAACTCATTCTTTGGTCGTAGCGTGTTAGGTGCATGACGCTGACATGAATCACATTTTCTTATTTCATGCACAGCATCCAAATGCATTCCTGGCCAATAGTATCCGGCATTCATTAATTTGGCTACGACCATGAGCGGGCCAGCGTGAAGACCACAAATGCCTTCGTGAATCTCTCGGATTAAATAGTTCACGTCCTCGGCATCCACACATCGAAGTAGTGGTCCGAGGAAGGAACGTCGGTACAAAACACCATCAAGAATCTGATAATTCAAGGCTTTGTGCTTTATCTTCTGGGCCGCTGTTTTACCCTCTGGGAGTGCTCCTGATGACAAGTATGTCATAATGGGTGTCATCCAGGATTCCACTCCCGTTTGGATCACTAAAACTTGATGTTGCGGAATAGACGGGCGATCTAATATCTCGATGCGGATGTCCTTGGTAAAGTGTTCGAAGTTTGTTGAAGCCAACTTGCTGAGGGCATCTGCGGATTTATTCTCACTTCTCTTTATATGAATGACTTTGCAAAAAGAGAACTGGAGCATCAAATCTTTTGCATGTGACACATATGAAGCCATGATATCATTTTTTGCTTCATACGTGCCATTGATCTGTCCCGCAATCAACATGTAATCTACCCGAGCTTCCAAATGTTTAACCCCAAGCTTTTTGGCTATCCGTAAGTCTACCAAGAATGCTTCATATTCTGCCTCGTTATTGGTACTTTTGAAATTCAACTTTATGGCATATGTAAACTCATGGCCTTCAGGATTGACTAGCCTGAGACCTGCGCCACATCCCTCACTGCTTGAAGCTCCGTCCGTGAATAAAGACCAAATATGTCCTGATTCCGGAGGTACTTGGGTTTGTTGCTCGATTAAACATTCTTTTTCTTTGTGATGCGGGACTTCTGTGATGAAGTCCGCCAATACCTGCCCTTTGATTGTTGGCCTAGGTCTGTATTCTATTGCGTGTTCTCCTAGCTCGATGGCCTATTTGGCCAAGCGTTCAGACAATTCTGGTTTACTGAGGACATTTTTGAGCTTGTATCCGGTTAAAACATTGATGGGGTGCCCTTGAAAGTACCTGCGGAGGCGACGGGCGGCATAGACCAATGCCAAAACAAGATTTTCAAGCATGGAGTATCTTGTTTCCGGGTCCGATAATGTTCTACTGACATAGTAGATCGGCGTTTGAACGTTCTTTCGGTCTGTCAGCAGAACGGCCCCGATGGCAATGTCTAAAGCCGATAAATACAACGTTAAAGGTTCTCCCGCGTGAGGTGCTGTTAACGTGGGCAAGTCCATCAAACATTTTTTAATCTCCAAGAAAGCTTGTTCCGCCTCCGCGGTCCATTTAAAATGTGCTTTCTTGAGGCAATTCCTTAGAGTTGAGATGAAAGGATGGGACTTGGCTGCATGATTTGCCAAAAAACGATTCAGAACAACGAGTCGGCCATTGAGTGTCTGAACTTCCTTGAGGGAAGACGGGGAAGGCATGCGGGCTATAGCTTGAACTTTATCTGGATTAGCTTTGAAGCCCGCATCCGTGACAATTACTCCCAGAAACTTTCCCTCTTCCATTCCAATTGAACACTTGGTTGGGTTCAACTTCATGTTAATACCTTTCAATGTTTTGAAGGTCTCTTCAATATCTCTCAACATCTGGTCCTCCTCGACACTTTTGATTACGAGATCGTCCATATATACCTCTAAGTTTCGACCAATTTGGTCTTTGAACGCTATGTCCATTAATCGTTGATATGTGGCTCCCGCATTCTTTAGTCCGAAAGGCATCATTTTATAACAAAAAGTGCCCTGGTCTGTGCGAAACGCTGTTTTATCTTCATCACCTGCAGCCATGCGGATCTGGTGATAACCATTGTAGGCGTCCAGGAAACACTTGAATTTGAATGGTGCCACAGCATCAACCTTGAGGTCAATCTCTGGTAAAGGATAACAATCCTTAGGACATGCTTTTTTTAGATCTTTGAAATCAATGCACATCTGCCACGCTCCATTGCTCTTGGGGACTATGACTGGGTTAGCAACCCATGTCTGATAGCGGATTGGACGGATGATCCCGGCCTGTAATAGGTCCTGGACTTGCTCGTTCATTGCTTTTGCCTGTTCCGGACCCATCTTACGTTGTTTCTGAACAATCGGCGTAAACAACGGGTTTACCCTTAATTTGTGTTCCGCAATGTTCCGCGGGATACCAGTCATGTCCGCGGGCTGCCATGCGAACACATCAACATTTTTTGATAATAACTGTTTCAAAAAAGTCCATACTATCTCGGAAATAGCAGGTCCAATTGTTACAGTTTGATCGGGGAAATCTTTGTTCAAGACCCACTTTTCCGGTTCGGTTCTCAAAGTTTGTTTTGGGATCTTACTGGGTTTTGAGATTTCGGTTGCAAAGCAATGTTGATTGACGTGAATTATTGCTATACCAGTGCAGGTTGGAACTCCTACTGCACCGTGTGCTGTGGACGGATGAGCATTGAAGTCACCAATTGCTTCTCGTCCAAGAATAATGTCATGTTTCGATATTGCTGGCAAAACCAGAAATTCGACCTCCTCGGTCCTCGAATGAATTCCGTCGCTCAAGGTAACTTGAAATGAAATTACCCCTCGCGGATGCATTATTTCCCCTCCAAATCCTGACACTGGAGCGTGGATGTGTTTCAATATTTCTTTATCTTCTTCGTCAAGCTGTTTAAAGCATTGTTCATACATGATATCCGATGTGCTGCCGGTGTCGAAGAAGACGTAATGAGAACGATAATGCCCGAAAAGAACAGTGATAATCAGGGGATTCTTATTGTTCGGGCCCCCTTTAATTCGAGGGAAGATCACTGGCTCATTCTTCCACTCTTCATCATCAGACTCTTTCCTCTTATTCCTTGTATGGGACTCGCATTGTATCATATGAACGTTCAAATCTTTAATTTGCTTATTACTCGGGCCTTGGATGTCCCGAACGGGCGCTTTACCATTATCAGGTTTCCCATTTTTTACCAGGTGCCCGAGTTTTCCAGATTTAACAGCCGCCTCGATTTCATTTCTCAATGATCTACATTCATTCGTATTATGACCGATATCATCGTGATACGAACAATGCTTCTTAGCATCTAAGAATGACCTTTTTGTCTGTGGCTGTGGTTTTCTGAAATTTATATTTTCTGTAGTGAGAATTTCAGCGGGAGTCTTTGAAATAGGAGTCCAATTGTTGGGACCTCGGTTTGCGGGTCCCGCTTTGTTCTTGTTGCCTATGAGGGATCTTGCATCAAATGGTTTTGACACTTCCGCACTTGGCTGAAGCCTTGACCAGATAGGGCCTTTCGCCTGTCTATTAGGTCTCGGATTCTGAAATTCAACTTTAAATTTTTGCTTCGGGTTACCATTTCTCAATGTTTTCTCAGTGTTAGCATACACCTTTGCTGCAGTCATAAGGTCGTCCCACTCTTTTGGCATTCCATCTCTGGCCGTAAGTGTGCGAACTAAATCATCACATTTGACGTTTTTTGCGGAAGGCACCGCGAAGCATGTCTTTACTGATTCCGCCTATGTTCAAGCTTTCATCGTTGAACCTGGTGATAAAATCTTCTATGGACTCGTTATCGCGGCGGACAACATCTAAAATTTCTGATTGGTCTCGCGTATGTTTCTTCTGCTGGCTAAACTGCTGAGAAAATTCTTTCACCAGATCGTCCCAACTAGAAATTTCACCGTCGGGTAACTTTTCAAACCATTCCCTCGCTGCCCCTGTTAGTGTCAATGCGAACATATGACACCAGTAAGAAAGCGTCCAACCACTGACACCACCTACTGCCACGAAGTTCTGGAGATGATCACCTGGATCAGTCATACCATTGTACTTGCCTACTGATGTAGGTATTTTGGCATTGACAGGGAAGGGTGCAGTGGCAATTGCTGCTATGAATTTCGATTTTTCGGCAAAGGCCGCGGGGCGGTATGGTTTGGTAAAGTCTCGTTCCGCATTGCTATGGTATTCGGTGTGACGGATTATGCCCTGCGGATGACTACTTCTTGTCCGTGAACTCATCCTACTATCACCAGTGTACATACTGTATTCTCCCGGTTGGTAAGTTGAGTCGTAACTATCAAATTCTTCCAAGTAAGATGACATCCGCATATTTATGCGAGGACGAGGACGTAACCTCGGTAATTCACCAAACTCTGGTTCCATCGATTGGCTGTAACGGAGCTGACTTCCTCTTACTGTTGGTGGAGGAGAAGGAGATCTCCTGAGAGATTCCTCATAATTCAAAGTGCGGGCATGAAATCGTTCATCACGTTTTCTGCGCTCATATTCAGACACCAAACTCTGTTGTTGTACATGAAGCCACTCCTCAGGAGTTAAATGTCTTCTAGATCTAGAATTACGTTGATGAGATATCGCCACGTCAGAGTCACCTGAATCATCTTTCAGATCCAACACTAACCGCTTTCGGTGAGTCTCTTCCGTAATCCGTCTGAGGTTACCCAGATTTGAACCTTTTGGTGCTGAGTCACGTCCCATATCTGTGGGAGTGGTACCGGTTGGCGTTGTAACATTCTCTAGGGTAAAACCCCTAGGTGTTACATTGGTGATTCTTGACCCCGGAGTTGTGACACGCTCAAGAGTACGGCCACTTGGAGTCGTAATACGTGCAAAAACACTAAGACCCGGAGGTGCTTCTGTGTTAATTACGCGTGAATCAGGTGCAGTTCCCGTCGGCCCTTCAGGAAGTTTACTCATATCAAACGAACCAAAAAACCAACGAAAACTATTGTTGTTCTAACACAAAACACGGATGGCGCCAATGAAGAAACACAGATCCGATCCCCGAGTATGGGTCCTGGATATAATGAGTCCACAAGGTAGGATACGATAATTACAACCAAGATATGAGTACGACCTCCCAAAGTCCAGTGACCGGAACCTGCAAAACAGACACCGTGAGTCTCGTTACAGGAAGGACAAGGGGGGGTCTTCCTGTAACCACCCTCCGGCGTGAGAATCAGTAACGTTCGTAATGGAGAAAATACTGAAGTATATAGACTAAGTGCAGTTAGAATATAGGTGAGTGAATGAATACCTCATACCGTTTGACAAGGTATTTATAGCCGAAGGATGATGGAAGATGATTGGGGCAGCTGTCCTCTTCTAGAAGATCTTTGGTAACCGCCTGGACACGTGTCCTCATGTGATAGGTTGGGCTATACGTCTCATGTGCATGAGTATAACAACCTGGACACGCGTCACCAGTTGATAGGATGGATCGCGCCCTGGTCATGTGCACGGTTATAACAACCTGGCCAGGTGTCATTTATTCATTGGTTAGTATGTCACGTATTCCCCAAGTAAGAATCATGAACCTTCTTCTAGAGAGTACTTGAGTGGTGACAGCTGTCCCGCTGGCAATGTTCTCCAGTTGTTTTATGCGGACAGATGTCCTGTCCTGCGGAAGACTTTTGAGGATGCCCGGATGCTTCCGCACGTGTTGCGAGGACGTTCCTCATCTATTGTGATATGCGGGTGATCCATATGTCCCGTGGGTGGCTTATAAGAACATTATCTATGACCCGCGGGTGGTACTTAAGGATATTTGGATCTTTTTGGTACTCTACCTCTACAACTATCGAAACCAATTTAGGTATATCAATATGTAAGTAATGATATTTGTTTTTCTTATCACATTTCAATATGTTTTATTTATGTGGGAGTTAAAGGAGGGGCTAAGAGGTTGATAATAAGTTGTCTTTTTTATTTGTTTTAACGAATTTTTATTTATTTATCTGTCGTGTATGAGATTTGAATGATCATCATTTAAGAAAACAAAGTATTATTTCCAACACTTCATACCACTGGTTCAAAGATCCTTTTGTGGTTGATATCAAGATCGACATTAATTAGAGTATTTAGGATCTCATAGAGTATATACTTTTAGTTATTTCTATAAAACTAAATATGTGTGTTCAATTGTTCATTATGCCTAATTAATAAAATTTTGAAATCAACTTTTGGAATCATTACGTTAATTTATTTGTTTCAAACTAATCATCTTACTACGCAGATATACAAATATCAGGTTTTTGATGGTTTATTTAACTACATATACTTCACGAATTTAGGAAAAAAGACTACAAATAAGCTTGTATTGTGGTGTAAACTCATAAACTGAACATATGATGAGATTGTTGAGTTTGATTTTATGGTGATGACATGTGAAAAATAAGATAAAATAAATGGATATTCAAAGTTTTATTCAATGATCAAAACATACTTCGCTTATACACAGTACAAACTCATGATTATTTCGTTGCTTACAAACATAACATCTTTAATTAACAATTTTCAAGCAAACATACGCTTTTCCTATCGAGATTATGACCTAGGATTGCATTTTGACAACAAATGTGAAATTTAGGATTATCATTGGTCAAAGTGTAAGTATGAATTACTATCACCCAATACAGTCGTTGTTAGTATTTAAAAAATTCAATTTTCTAATAATTATAATAATAACAACAGCAACAACAATACTATTAACAATTTTATCTGCTACTTGGATTATCTTCAATGCACTATGTACAAGTCGATTATGCGGTTAGAGGATTCTCGCATTTCTCAACATTTTATTGGTTCCGAAAAGAATGCATCCCGGTTAACTATAAAATCAACATAGTTGGTACTAATCACAATATAATTATTATATTTCTAAAAAATCATCGAATATATTGTGACAAGTGACAAGTTGGCACTTCACCGGTTAGTGGATGACCCAACCAAATTACACATGAAATCGTAGCAAAATAAGAAACAGTTCGATGCCGTATTTGAGATTTAGAAAAAGATTCGATTTTAGAAACTTCTAATGCAAACATCCTAAAAGTCAAAATAGGAGACTTGGTCGAAAGTCAAACATAACCTAATCAAAGAAAAAACATTGGCTTACGCGAATAAAAACATTATTAGTTAAATTAAACAATCTTATTGAAAATATTGTAAGTAACTTTACTAAAGGTGTAGTTAAACCATTTGATACCATAAAAGAAATATTATATTAAATTATGACGTTGATTTGTCCAAATCAAATTATCTTCATATTTAGTATTTTTTTTTCTCAAAGACTGTTTTCTTTGACTAATCTAATCCAATGAATTCCTTGATAATTAACAAAGGTCCAAAGTGCTACCTATAATTCAATGTACAATTTATTATTTTATTAGACGTAAAAAATGTTATTGATGTGACATTAATTTCTATAATTATTTTTAGGAATATTGGATTTTAATAATCCCTAAATCATATTGGCCGATAATAATTCCTATTCATTTTATCGTCACTGGCGGTCCTAAATTCAAAAAAGTTGGCCCGAATGGTCCCTCGTTAAATATGACTTAACGGCGTTATAGTTTTTTCTGAATTTCAAACCAATGTTTTATGGCTTTTGATCGTTAGAAGGATACGAGTCGATTGGTGTAAAACTTAGTTCGAAACAATGCTTCAAAATGACGAAACAATGCTTCAATTCGGGTGTTTGAACTTACAATTAACCAAAATCAAATCGTTTGGATCATTGTTTGGAGCTAAGTTTTATATCATTGGACTCGTATCTTCCTTCCGATTAATAGCCCCAAAACATTGGTTTGAAATTCAGAAAAAACTATAACGTCGTTAAGTCATATTTAACAAGGGACCATTGGGGGCCAACTTTTTTGAATTTGGGACCGCCAGTGGCGATAAAATGAATATGGATTATTATCAGCCAATATCAATCAATAGGAATTATTAAAATCCAATATTCCTTATTTTTATTATTATCAACGTATTTTTATCCCGGTCGTGACCATTGTATTGATTATCTTGAGCTGTAAATTAAACTTTTCTTACGTGTTTGATTATCCCGATCTTCTGTCCCGAACCCACTCTGATATACACACATTTTGTTGAAGTACCCGGTTGAAAATGAAATTACCGTTTTAATATTTGTTTAAACATTAAAGAATTTAGACCATGTATAGTCATAACTCTCCACATCCAGGCATTATGCGTCACGTGGTGCCCAGTCAGAGTTATGGTTTTTTACAAAAACATGTTGTAGTCATAACTCTCCACCCCCAGGCGTTAGGCGCCACGTGGCGCCGAGTCACTATTAATTTTATTGTTTTTTTAATAATAATTTATTTAAATAATTAAATATATAATTAAAAAACTATATTAAAATTAAAAAATATATTAGACTCATAAATAAAAACAATCGGTTTCAACTTAACGTCAAGACGGTGAGTTTATTCAACTCAATCGGTTTCATTGCGGTACCGAAACTAAAACAAAACAAAACAGAAGTAAATTTGGCATTCGATCGGTCTCTGACACGTTTGTTACGGTATCAAAACAAAAACAAAATTGGCATTCGAATTTTACCTTAAATACCGGTACCAGGAATTTGCAATTTTGGGATAGAGATTTTTGGTACCGGTATTGATCTCTTGGAGTAGTTAAGTAGGAGGAGTAAACTAAGTATCAGTAGATGAGTGTGTTGCCGTTCAAAAAAAATTCTAGGGTAATAATTTAAATATAAAAAAAATTACATTAAACTATTTAAGCGTAATAAAAAAGAAAGAAAGGAGTAAGCTTTAGTATTAAACTTAACAAACACGAACAAAATAATTCCCTCTAATTATTGGAGATTTCTATTTGGATTTAACGAGCCGTTAGCATTTCATCTTGAAAAGTTTGGGTAAACATTTTATTTTACATTAACTAGGTTAGGAAAACAATTTAATTAAGAGATTAAATATAGAACAGGATAGAAAGATTTCATAGGATGGTTAATTCGTTCATTGTGTCCCAAATCAATTGCATTCAACTCTTTATATCCTGTAGAAATAATAATGAGACGTTGATTTGTAATGAACAAAAGAAGATCAAGAAACATAACAAGTGAACTAATTCCACCAAATTAGTAATTAACTAACGCAAATTTAATACTCACTGTGGAGGTAAGGTATAAAACACTTCAATGGTTAGTCCGCGGAAAGGGTATCTTCAGCGAAGAAATCTAAACCCACCGCAGGAGATAACCACAAGAAAATACGAGCAGGAAAGAACAACGAAAGTGCTGCCACAGGTAGGACACGTGGTGAAGTATCATTGCGTAGTACCAACTGCCATGTGGGCGTACGATGAACTTATGAGAATGGGCCAATGCCGCACTCGTACCAAAGGAGAAAGGGCGAAAGTGTTGCATGGTACAAAACTCTACATGGACGCACGATGGACCAATGAAAATGGGCCAACGCTGTATCTGCACCTAAAGAAAGAATACCATTGGCCAAACTGTTCAACCAATCAGGACGAGCCGTCATGCTCAACCATGACGGGAGAAGCTTCCATTGAGTGGGACAGCTGGCCCAACATTCTCCCCCTTTGAGCTATAAATACAAATGATAGTGCAACGGTAAAAGGATTCCAACTTTTAAGCTCTCTCACTCCTTTAAATATATTCCGACCACTTACCATACTGATTCTCACGCCGGATGTTCGCCCTTATCGTAACGAGCTCACGGTGTTCGTTTTGCAATTGTACGGTTCGTTAGGGCTTACTCTTATGTGGAGATAATGGGTTAACCGATAGATTAAGCTCGTCAACCTGGTTTAATCCTTTAGTTAACCCCTGGACGAAGTATTAGGCCTAACCTCATTAGGTTAGACTTATTGTTTCTTCACTCACTATAACTACAAGATAAAAGAATGGAACGTGTAATTTAGGGGGTGTTGTTGCGAGGCTATGAAGATCGACTTAACTAGGTGACTTGTGTACAAATTCTAAATTATTGATTAACGAAAGTAGAGAGAGTTGCAAATTTAGAATTATAGAACCCAAAAACGGAGTTAGAATTGCATATTTTGAATGTTGAACCGCATGACCCATTAATCAAGTTTAGATTTTCGAACATTGAATCGTAAAATCTGAAAAACAACTTTTTTTTATCGCTTGCACAATTTGCATATTTTCGACGCTTTGCTAAACACGGTCCTTATTGGCCTAAGCATGGTTTTCAAGGCCTATTAATATTTTTTTCGTTAAAATGTGATGTGTGAAATTAATAATAAAATCAATTCACGATAGAAGTTTTAAAAAGGGAAAACTAAATAACACTTCACACTACGTTAAACACACCGAGCATAGTAAAGTAAGTCCATATAACGAATTCACAAACACGTGTTGTGGACTCGTGGCTTTTGTTACTAAACCTTTATTAAGTCTTAACTAAAAATATAACTGATTTAATTGATTCTAACTAATTAATTAACGAAAACTAAAAAGTAAATGAATATCGAATAAACTCATAAATACTAGACATTAACCTAGATGAACACACGAAACTATCAAATATGAAAAACTACTATCTAAACCCATAATCCTGTCAACGACTAACTAGCCTCGGGATATAACACGGCATAGACATCGGGTTTCTAAAGATAACGTCTCTAGGGCATGCTAAGGGGAACTAGATCACATGGTCAGTCTCATTAACTTACCTAGACACACCTAAGGGTCGAATAACGCACACCAAGGTAAACTCTACTAAGGTATC